>NW_023994600.1:185000-272311 GCF_015586225.1 Lucilia sericata | reverse complement strand
GTTCCATCGAGGGTAGTTTTCTAATTCTCGGTGCAATAGGCACAATTTTATCTTCTTTAATTTTTATAAAGAAATTGGGGATTTAAGTTCATACATTGCCTCGACTTCTTCCTTAATAGCAGATGTTTCCGAAACTTTGTCTAGTTCTTGCTCTTCTTGTTCTGTTTCTAAATCATCGGATTGTCTTTGCAGATTTCTCGGCTTAAATATTAATCTTTTTAGACCTTTGGGCACAGATATTGATTGTAAAGTTCTTTCATCTACTGGTTTCCGATAAAAATGCCACTTTAGTTTTCTTCTAGGCTTAAGTTGATTGTATCTATTTCTCAGCTCATCTAAACGCAAAGATAAACGTTTAACTCTTACCACATCATTTTCTTTAAACTTTTTGGGATATTGTTCAGAAAGTTCCATCATGTCTGCCTCAAAACTTTCTTTTAGATTTTCGCTTTCTGAAGACGCATGTTTTGAACTTTTAGCTTTGGAGTTTTTCTTTTGTTTTGCTTTGTTTTTGCTTAAGGATCTCTTAACTTCCAGACCTGGAACCTCACTTTCATTACTTTCTGTTGTGGTAGTGGTAGTTGTAGGAGGAGTTTTATAATCTCCATATGAAGAGTGACTTCGTTTAAGTTTGCTCTTACGTTTAAGAGAACGTTTTGTCAGACCTCTTGAAGATCGTTTCGTATCTTCACTCTCTTCTTTCTTATCACCTATTGGTTGGGGTTCTATAGGTTTCCTTGCATGTGTGATTTCTTTAAATCCCTCCATAAGATTTTCCATTGCACTTTCACTAGTTTGTTTAGCTGGTTTTGTAAATATGCTGCTTGATTTGGATCTTCTTTTATAAACTTTAGAAGATTTTCTTTTGCCAAACTCCGCTTTCTTATACATTTCGATTTCCGAAACTTCCGATGTTCGGTAGTCCTTAGGTATGTCAAATTTGTTTTGTAAAATACTTGCTCTCTCATCTTCAACTTTAACATCAATTTCGCTCGCAGATGTTTTAGTTAATTGTAAAGCTTTAAGCTTTTTACTCTTGAATTGTTTCTGTTTTATTCCTCTTTCTCTAAGATCATCAGTTGATGTCTCTCCTATGCCACTTTTAGTTACTTCAGAGGGTGTTGAACTCAATTCAGTTCTTTTTAAATCTTTAGATATTTTCTTAATTTGCTAATCGATCTTTTTCTTTAACACCATTCTCTTAGAATCTTTACTCTTTACTCTCTCTTTTTATGTCCTAATTTTGTGCGCTCTAAACTAGACTCTTTAATACTTTGCTGAGAGGGCGCTCTATTACTCTTTAAAGTTTTAATTCTTGGTTTTCTTTTCCTATATCTCATCATTTTATTTCTATATTTATCTTGATATTTATAATTCCATTTGTTTCCTTAATTTCGCTAGATTGCAATCTCTTCAAAATCAACCATTTTCTTTTAATTTTTCTTATTTCTTTCTTTAAACTCCGTAAGTCTAAAGCCTGCATATTTTCTTTAAAATATTTGATTTGTCTTCTCATAAAAATCTCCTGCTCTTCTAAATTCTCCAGTTCCTTCTGCTTTTCCTCTATTTTCATTCTTAATTTCTTTATAATCAAAGGTTCTTTCTTTGCTTTCTTTTTAGCTCTATACTTTATCGCTCTTTGCACCTTAAGTTCTCTTAAATACCTTTTGCGTAAAGATTTCCGCTCAGCCGCCATTTCTTTTAAACGCTTTAAATGAGCTTTTTGTTTCAAACGTTTCTACGTCTTTTTTCTCTAAGTGTTTTTTTAATTTTTTGTAAATTATTTTTCAATTTCGTTATTTTCTTCTCTAATTTTCGTTGATTTTTTAAATTAATTTTTAATTTTCTTTTGAATCTGAAAATTTTTTGTTTACAAAATTTTAGCCATTTTTGCTGGTTTCTAAAAGTTGCCTTAGTTGTTTGAGAATTGTTTTCAATTCGGACAATTTACTTTTGGTAATTGATTTAGGCTCTTCGTTAGAAAGTTGATCGCTCATTGAATTTATGCTCTTTATATTCGCCATGATATTTAACGTTTTGTTTTAAATAACAATTTAGAATAAATTTCTAATCTTTCGAATTTTGTTTGATTTAGGAAAAACTATCACAAAATAAAATTGAATTTATAATATTTTAATTTCAACCACCTGTTTTGAGTATTTCTGAAGTATGAAAGAAAATCGTAAAAATTAGTTTGAAATAAATTTAAAATAAAATAATTAAAAAACCACCTGCTCATAGGATTGTACTGAATTTCAGGGATCGAAATATATTAATTTGGAAATTAAAATAAAGACAATTCAATAGATAAGAAGTCAGACTGATCTCTAGTCAATACTATTGACTGATCTATAGTCAAGACTATAGACTGATCTATAGTCAAGACTATAGACTGATCTATAGTCAATACTATAGATTGATCTATAATCAAGACTATAGACTGATCTAAAATCAATACTATAGACTGATTTATAATCTAGAATATAGGCTGATCTATAGTTGAGACTATAGACTGATCTATAGTCAAGACTATAAACTGATCTATAATCAAGAATATTGACTTATCAATAGTCAATATTATAGACTGATCTATAGTCAAGATTATAGACTGATCTATAGTCAAGACTATAGACTGATCTATAGTCGAGACTATAGACTGATCTATAGTCAAGACTATAGACTGATCTATAGTCAAGACTATAGACTGATCTATAGTCAAGACTATAAACTGATCTATAATCAATACTATAGACTGATCTATAATCAAGAATATATACTTATCTATAATCAAGAATATTGACTTATCCATAGTCAAGATTATAGACTGATCTATAGTCAAGACTATAGACTGATCTATAGTCAAGACTATAGACTGATCTATATTCAAGACTATAGATTGATCCATAATCAAGAATATTGACTTATCTATAGTCAAGATTATAGACTGATCTATAGTCAAGACTATAGACTGATCTATAGTCAAGAATATAGACTGATCTATAGTCAAGACTATAGACTGATCCATAGTCAAGTCTATAGACTACTCTATGATATAGTCAAGGCAATACGCTGATCTATAGTCATGACTATAGACCTATCTATAGTCAAAACTATAGACTGAACAATACTCAAGACATTTACTCTATGGTCAAGACTGATATATAGTCTAGACAAAAGACTGATCTGTAGTCAAGACTACAGAATGATCTATAATCAAGACTACATACTGATCTATAATCAGACTATAGACTGATCTATAATCAAGAATATAGACTGATCTATATTCGAGTCTATAGACTGATCTATATTCTAGACTATGCACTGATCAACAGTCAAGACTATAGATTGATATGAAGTCAATACTATAGACTGATAAATAGTCAAAACTATAGACTGTTCAAGACTATAGACTGATCTATAGTCAAGACTATATATAGTCAAGACTTGTCTATAGTCAACACAATAGATTTGTCTATAGTCAAGACTATAGACTTATCTATAGTCAAGGCTATAGACTTATCTATAGTCAATACTATAGACTGATCTATAGTCAAGACTATAGACTTGTCTATAGTCAAGACAATAGACTTGTCTATAGTCAAGACAATAGTCAAGACAATTGACTTGTCTATATTCAAGACTCTAGACTTATCTATAGTCAATTCTATAGACTTATCTATAGTCAATATTATAGATTGATCTATATTCAAGATTATAGACTGATCTTTTCCGATAATTTGATTATATGATACCATGATGCCATTTCTGATGTTAGTAGCTCTAAATTTTTAAATGTTTATAAAATTTTTCAGAAATCTCTTTTTCTATGGAAAATTTTTGAAATTTCAAAATCTATTTTATTCCTTGACATATTTGACATAGAGCATAATTTGGTAAAATTTATTTTAATATTGTTATAAATATTCCCCTCCTCTATATAGTTTATAGTATAACACGCTTATTAAATTTTGTTGCATATTTATATAAATTTTTTTTGTTCAACTGTTTTGCTCTCCATCATCATGACCATCATCTTCATAGTCATCGCCACCACCACCACCACCATCATCGTCTTCTGTTTAGTGTATTAAACTCCAGAGGCATTAAATGCCACAAATAGGCGTCTTTACTGCATTGGCAACGGCTTTCCGGCATTGCTTACACATGTCCATACATTAAACATTTAAGCATAAATGATGCATGGCTGTATTCTCACACAGACCCAATCGGGTTGCTTGGCTGACTGGGCTGGTGGTTTGGTTTCATTTGTTTGGGTTGCATTTATTGTTGGCGATGCTGATAAGCTTAGAGTATGACTTTGCTGAAGCATCACCAACAACAACAACAAGAACAACCACAATAACAACATATTTTATGACTGTGATTATGATGAGCAACTTACAGCAAAAATAATACATTTACTCCAAAACGTCCCCATACAACCAACAGACCGACCGGCCGGCCAGTATGTAAATTTCTACGCTGATACGCAAATGAGTTCCATATACAACCACCACCATCATCATCATCCTCATCTGCATCATCAGCTTGAACATACATTTATATAGATTTTTGTTGCTGCTGGTGTAGTACAAAACTTTACTAACAAAATCTTTAAACAGTAATGTGCTGTTTGTTGGCCAACAACAAAATATACTAAATATCAAAGATGATGATGACGAAGATGTTGTTTGTTGTATTGTCGATGGTCGTTTCGATCGATAGAGGAATTATGGTGTATATTGCAATGTTCCACACAAACACACACATTTATAGTAAATTGCTCGCTTACTACGTTGGCCTCTTACGAAAAATTTCCCCAAAGCTATGGAAATTCTTGCAAAGATATTTTTTATGTAGTTTTTTATCATTGATCCTGTAAATACATACATATGTAAGCATATGTATGTATGCATATTTGAAAGAACAGTGCGGCTGTTAATAATGCAAACGATTTTCAAGACTATAGACTGATCTATAGTTAAGATCATAGACTGATCTATAGTCAAGAATATAGATTGATCAAGACTTTATACGGAACTGAACTCAAGACTAATGACTGATCAAAATATAAGACTATAGAGTGATGATAAAGAATATAGATTGATCTATAGTCCATAAACTATAGATATAGACTATAGATAGACTGAACTGAACTATAGTCTTGAATATAGACTTATCTATAGTCTAAACTATAGACTGATCTATAGTTTAAACTATGACTGATCTATAGTCAAGACTATGGCTGATTTATAGTCTAGGCCATACACTGATCTATAGTCTTTAGTCAAGTCTTAGACTGATCTTTAGGCATGACCATGCACTGATCTATAGACAAGTCTATAGACTGATTAATAGCCAAGTCTAAGACTGTTTAATAGCCAAGTCTAAGACTGATACATTGATCTATAGTCAAGGCAATAGACTGATCTAGTCAAAACTGTACACTGATAGTATTATTCAAAACTATACACTGGAAGTAATAGTCAAGAATATTGACTGATCTACAGACAATACTATAGATTGATCTATAGTCAAGAGTATAGACTTATCTATAGTAAAGTTTATAGACTGACCAACATATATCCTGATCTATAGTCAAGATTATAGATTGACCTACAGCCTGATCTATAGTCACGACTATATACACTAATCTATAGTCCAGACATAGAAACAAATTTTAGAAAAATTTCCTAAAATGCAAAATTTTTACCTTCAAACAACTAAATATAGGTTTGAAAATTTCTTTATCACACTGTAGTATTACATCTCAACACACATCTATCTCTCTTTCTGACCACATTGATGATGTTGATACTCTGATACTGTTACTGATGTTGGTAGCTCTAAATTTTTTATATCATTTTATTTTCCATAGCCAATTTTTCGATAGGTATTTCTACCATTTTTTCTTCTTATTTTGCCAACAACAAGTTTATTTTCCATCACAACAAAAGCAACTAAATAAGAGAGAGAAAAAAAAAAGAAGCTTTAAATCTTTTGAAGAGGGTTTTGTTGTGTCATAAGGCTCTTGTTTCATTTTGTAACTTTAATGTTTAAGGTGGTTTTGTAGTTATTAAGATAAAAGATTTGTGGATGAATGAAAACTTTTCGATGGACACTTTGTAAGACTCACACACACATGTACACTCTCTCGTTCTCTAACCGTGTTGCAATAATATCGATCTTTAAGGGGGATGCAATTTCATTTGATTCATAATAACAGATTAACAGAAAAGATAGAATATAAGATTCATGGAAGTGAATAAAAATCAGATAATTGTCAAATCATTGACAATCTTTATTGCTGTGAACAGCAAAAAGGCGAGAATTAAAGAATCTGTGTGTGAGTGTGTGAGCGAGAGAGTTAGAGTAATAAAATATGTTAGTAGTTAATGTGGGTAGACAGAGGGTATTTTGCTATTGGCAAAGTAGACCTTGTAAATGGCGAAAACAAGGTTTACAGTTGTTTGATATTATCGTTTAATATACATATTTTGTACTTAAATTATATTTTATTTTTGGTATTGTTAAAGAAAATTTATTAAAACACTTTATAGTGATTACTTTACAATCCTCTTCTAGTGTCGATAGCGCTCATAACTGTGCTCTGTAAATAATACAAATTCCATTGGCAGATAAGAAGTAGAACCGAACTAGAACAGAACCGGAACTGAACAAGAACTAGAACTGTACTGGAACTAAACTAAAACTGAACTAGAACTGAAATAGAACTGAACTAGAACTGAACTAGAACTGAACTAGAACTGAACTAGAACTGAACTAGAACTGAACTAGAACTGAACTAGAACTGAACTAGAACTGAACTAGAACTGAACTAGAACTGAACTAGAACTGAACTAGAACTGAACTAGAACTGAACTAGAACTGAACTAGAACTGAACTAGAACTGAACTAGAAATGAACTAGAACTGAACTAGAACTGAACTAGAACTGAACTAGAACTGAACTAGAACTGAACTAGAACTGAACTAGAACTGAACTAGAACTGAACTAGAACTGAACTAGAATTGAACTAGAACTGAACTAGAAATGAACTAGAACTGAACTAGAACTGAACTAGAACTGAACTAGAACTGAACTAGAACTGTACTAGAACTGAACTAGAACTGAACTAGAACTGAACTAGAACTGAACTAGAACTGAACTAGAACTGAACTAGAACTGAACTAGAACTGAACTAGAACTGAACTAGAACTGAACTAGAACTGAACTAGAACTGAACTAGAACTGAACTAGAACTGAACTAGAACTGAACTAGAACTGAACTAGAACTGAACTAGAACTGAACTAGAACTGAACTAGAACTGAACTAGAACTGAACTAGAACGGAACTAGAAATGAACTAGAACTGAACTGAACTAGAACTAAACTAGAACTAAACTAGAACTGAACTAGAACTGAACTAGAACTGAACTAGAACTGAATTTCAACAAATTACAATGTTATCAATATTTATCCAATTTAACTGCCTTCTAAGAATAATACATGAAGGTGTTATGATTACATTATATGGTCAACATCATAACATTTTTATAAAGAAAAGATCACACCACAGTAAACTACAAATACAAAATAAAATTTAAAATCAATTTTAGTTTCAAAACATTTAACCATAAATTTTAAACCTATACGCTTTTAGCTTAAGTACATTCTTAATGTCTTTTCTCGAACTGTTTACAGACCACTGCACACACGTTAATCTTACGATCTTAAGTCATTTGTTGTATGGACACCAGATTTTTTTCTCTCTATTTAAACATACGAGTAAATAAGAAAATAATATATAAACAAACATCGCTCCAGCAACAACTCTTAGTTAGCAATCATCCATAGTTTGATGTTATAGTTTTTTTCGCTTCCACTACTCAACCAGTATCCACCGCCACAAACACCTACGCCTACGCATCTACTAAGACTTTCTTAATGTATGTTCGTATGTTAAGTCTGTCTACTCGCCTGCCTAGAGTTTGTGTGACAATTTAAGAAATATTCTTAAAAGAAAACCTTGGTTACAAAAAAAGAAAAAAACAACTTTGCTTTTAAAAGAAATATACTTGTGTACACACATTTATAAACAAACAAAGAATTTCACACTAGATCTATAAAACTAATGGCATATAAATTCTCATTTAAAGTGTAGCATTCACAATAGGAATGTCAACACTCGGTAGACAGCAACAGGAGGAGGAGGAAAGTTAACCAAGATTCTAACCGGCCAAATAGTCATCGAGCCTTGCCGTTTATATAAACTTAACGTCATCCATGTGTACAAAAAATTTTTATAATAGCTATGCAGAGGGAAACGGAAATGCGTTCATTTTTCAAAACTTTACAAGTCCACAAAGAACAGCTTAAAACTTTAAAGTTAATAAAGCAATTTCTAAAGCCTAGCCCAAACATCACTAGCCAACCAGCCACAAATGGTATGCATTTTAAAAAAGGCTTAACGATTTTTTTTCTATTCCTTTCATTCTTTTAATTTGACTTTTTTTGTGTGTGTATTTTGTATTGCTTATAGCTATATGGTAGTTTTGTGAATGCACTATGGGTTGGGGATGTGAAGTTCAAGTTCAGTTCTAGTTCTAGTTCAGTTCTAGCTCAGTTCTAGTTCAGTTCTAGTTTAGTTCTAGGTTAATTCTAGTTCAGTTCTAGTTCAATTCTAGTTCAGCTCTTTTCAGTCCTAGTTCAGTTCTAGTTCAGTTCTAGTTCAGTTCTAGTTCAGTTCTAGTTCAGTTCTAGTTCAGTTCTAGTTCAGCTCTAGTTCAGTTCTAGTTCAGTTCTAGTTCAGTTCTAGTTCAGTTCTAGTTCCAATTCAGTTTTAGTTCAGTTCTAGTTCAGTTCTAGTTCAGTTCTAGTTCAGTTCTAGTTCAGTTCTAGTTCAGTTCTAGTTCAGTTCTAGTTCAGTCTAGTTCAGTTCTAGTTCAGTTCTAGCTCAGTTCTAGTTCAGTTCTAGTTCAGTTCTAGTTCAGTTCTAGTTCAGTTCTAGTTCAGTTCTAGTTCAATTCTAGTTCAGTTCTAGTTCAGTCCTAGTTCAGTTCTAGTTCAGTTCTAGTTCAGTTCTAGTTCAGTTCTAGTTCAGTTCTAGTTCAGTTCTAGTTCAGTTCCTAGTTCAGTTCTAGTTCATTTCTAGTTCAGTTCTAGTTCAGTTCTAGTTCAGTTCTAGTTCAGTTCTAGTTCAGTTCTAGTTCAGTTCGAGTTCAGTTCTAGTTCAGTTCTAGTTCAGTTCTACTTTCAGTTCTAGTTCAGTTCTAGTTCAGTCTAGTTCAGTTCTAGTTCAGTTCTAGTTCAGTTCGAGTTCAGTTCTAGTTCAGTTCTAGTTCAGTTCTAGTTCAGTTCTAGTCTTCAGTTCCTAGTTTCAGTTCTAGTTCAGTTCTAAGTTCAGTTCTAGTTCAGTTCAGTTCAGTTCTAGTTCAGTTCTAGTTCAGTTTCTAGTTCAGTTCTCAGTTCAGTTCTAGTTCAGTTCTAGTTCAGTTCTAGTTCAGTTCTAGTTCAGTTCTAGTTCAGTTCTAGTTCAGTTCTAGTTCAGTTCTAGTTCAGTTCTAGTTCAGTTTAGTTCAGTTCTAGTTCAGTTCTAGTTCAGTTCTAGTTCAGTTCTAGTTCAGTTCTAGTTCAGTTCTAGTTCAGTTCTAGTTCAGTTCTAGTTCAATTCTAATTCAGTTCTAGTTCAGTTCTAGTTCAGTTCTAGTTCAATTCTAGTTCAGTTCTAGTTCAGTTCTAGTTCAGTTCTAGTTCAGTTCTAGTTCAGTTCTAGTTCAGTTCTAGTTCAGTTCTAGTTCAGTTCTAGTTCAGTTCTAGTTCAATTCTAGTTCTATTCTAGTTCAATTCTAGTTCAGTTCTAGTTCAGTTCTAGTTCAGTTCTAGTTCAGTTCTATTTCAGTTCTATTTCAGTTCTAGTTCAGTTCTAGTTCAGTTCTAGTTCAGTTCTAGTTCAGTTCTAGTTCAGTTCTAGTTCAGTTCTAGGTTAGTTCAGTTCTAGTTTAGTTCAGTTCTAGTTCAATTCTAGTTCAATTCTAGTTCAATTCTAGTTCAGTTCTAATTCAGTTCTAGTTCAGTTCTAGTTCAGTTCTAGTTCAGTTCTAGTTCAGTTCTAGTTCAGTTCTAGTTCAGTTCTAGTTCAGTTCTAGTTCAGTTCTAGTTCAGTTCTAGTTCAGTTCTAGTTCAGTTCTAGTTGTAGTTCAGTTCTAGTTGTAGTTCAGTTCTAGTTGTAGTTCAGTTCTAGTTCAGTTCTAGTTCAGTTCTAGTTCTGTTCTAGTTCAGTTCTAGTTCAGTTCTAGTTCAGTTCTAGTTCAGTTCTAGTTCAGTTCTAGTTCAGTTCTAGTTCAGTTCTAGTTCAGTTCTAGTTCAGTTCTAGTTCAGTTCTAGTTCAGTTCTAGTTCAGTTCTAGTTCAGTTCTAGTTCAGTTCTAGTTCAGTTCTAGTTCAGTTCTAGTTCAGTTCTAGTTCAGTTCTAGTTTAGTTCAGTTCTAGTTCAATTCTTGTTCAATTCTAGTTCAATTCTAGTTCAATTCTAGTTCAGTTCTAGTTCAGTTCTAGTTCAGTTCTAGTTCAGTTCTAGTTCAGTTCTAGTTCAGTTCTAGTTCAGTTCTAGTTCAGTTCTAGTACAGTTCTAGTTCAGTTCTAGTTCAGTTCTAGTTCAGTTCTAGTTCAGTTCTAGTTCAGTTCTAGTTCAGTTCTAGTTCAGTTCTAGTTCAGTTCTAGTTCAGTTCTAGTTCAGTTCTAGTTCAGTTCTAGGTTAGTTCAGTTCTAGTTTAGTTCAGTTCTAGTTCAATTCTAGTTCAATTCTAGTTCAATTCTAGTTCAATTCTAGTTCAATTCTAGTTCAATTCTAGTTCAGTTCTAGTTCAATTCTAGTTCAATTCTAGTTCAGTTCTAGTTCAGTTCTATTTCAGTTCAATTCTAGTTCTAGTTCAGTTCTAGTTCAGTTCTAGTTCAGTTCTAGTTCAGTTCTATTTCAGTTCTAGTTCAGTTCTAGTTCAGTTCTAGTTCAGTTCTAGTTCAGTTCAGTTCTAGTTCAGTTCTAGTTCAGTTCTAGTTCAGTTCTAGTTCAGTTCTAGTTCAGTTCTAGTTCAGTTCTAGTTCAGTTCTAGTTCAGTTCTAGTTCAGTTCTAGTTCAGTTCTAGTTCAGTTTCTAGTTCAGTTCTAGTTCAGTTCTAGTTCAGTTCTAGTTCAGTTCTAGTTCAGTTTCTAGTTCAGTTCTAGTTCAGTTCTAGTTCAGTTCTAGTTCAGTTCTAGTTCAGTTCTAGTTTAGTTCTAGTTTCAGTTCTAGTTCAGTTCTAGTCAGTTCTAGTTCAGTTCTAGTTCAGTTTCTAGTTCAGTTCTAGTTCAGTTCTAGTTCAGTTCTAGTTCAGTTCTAGTTCAGTTCTAGTTCAGTTCTAGTTCAGTTCTAGTTTCAGTTCTAGTTCAGTTCTAGTTCAGTTCTAGTTCAGTTCTAGTTCAGTTCTAGTTCAGTTCTAGTTTCAGTTCTTCTTCAGTTCTAGTTCAGTTCTAGTTCAGTTCTAGTTTCAGTTCTAGTTCAGTTCTAGTTTCAGTTCTAGTTAGTTCTAGTTTAGTTCTAGTTCAGTTCTAGTTCAGTTCTAGTTCAGTTCTAGTTCAGTTCTAGTTCAGTTCTAGTTCAGTTCTAGTTCAGTTCTAGTTCAGTTCTAGTTCAGTTCTAGTTCAGTTCTAGTTCAGTTCTAGTTCAGTTCTAGTTCAGTTCTAGTTCAGTTCTAGTTCAGTTCTAGTTCAGTTCTAGTTCAGTTCTAGTTCAGTTCTAGTTCAGTTCTAGTTCAGTTCTAGTTCAGTTCTAGTTCAGTTCTAGTTCAGTTCTAGTTCAGTTCTAGTTCAGTTCTAGTTCAGTTCTAATTTAGTTCTAGTTCAGTTCTAGTTCAATTCTAGTTCAATTCTAGTTCAATTCTAGTTCAATTCTAGTTCAATTCTATTTCAGTTCTATTTCAGTTCTAGTTCAGTTCTAGTTCAGTTCTAGTTCAGTTCTAGTTCAGTTCTAGTTCAGTTCTAGTTCAGTTCTAGTTCAGTTCTAGTTCAGTTCTAGTTCAGTTCTAGTTCAGTTCAAGTTCAGTTCTAGTTCTAGTCAGTTCTCGTTCAGTTCTAGTTCAGTTCTAGTCAGTTCTGTTTAGTTCTAGTTCTATGTTCAGTTCTAGTCAGTTCTAGTTCAGTTTAGTTCAGTTCTGAGTTCAGTTCTAGTTCAGTTCTAGTTCAGTTCTAGTTCAGTTCTAGTTCAGTTCTTAGTTCAGTTTCTAGTTCTAGTTCTAGTTCAGTTCTAGTTCAGTTCTAGTTCAGTTCTAGTTCAGTTCTAGTCAGTTCTAGTTCAAGTTCTAGTTCAGTTCTAGTGAATGTTCTCGTTCATTTTCTAGATTCAAGGAAAAACATTTTCGTACAGAAAAGTTTTCGCAAATATTATTTTCGTCTAGGAAACTTTTCGCAATTCCAAGCCCAAAAAACTTTCGCAGCCCCATAGTGCTAGGTCTAAAAATCCGCCAACCGCCATATTTTTTTAAGCAGCAGCAATAAGAATCATCGTCGTCATCACCAACATCAGCAACTGCTGCAGCAGCAACAACAGTTTACTTACACTCCATAAACACACATACACATATGAAGAACATTTTGGATCTTGTTTTTAGTAAGCTGTCGTTGGAAAGTGTCAAAAGTGATATCGATACAATATATTGTTTCCTTATTGCCTGATGCATTACTAGGAAGTGTGGTGTGCATATGCATAGAGTTTAATATTTATGAGTTGGCATCTTAAGAAGACATTTCTAAAAAGCAGCAATAACAACAACAACAAAATCTGCAATACAAAAAAACAGATTTAAATGATTTTGTTTCTTCAACTTCTTCTCAAAACTACCACAATTGCCTGCTCATGCTAGTTTCATACTCGTACTCCTTGAGTAGTTTTTCTTTTACTACTTTACTTAGTTTTTTGCCATTTTTTTTCTTTTTTTATTATTATTCCTCTTACGGTTGGTAATGACTTTTTAATTTAGTAAATTCCTTTAAAAATAAACAGCTTAACATATGTAATGCAATTTGTTTAACAAATTATTGAAAACACTGCCAACGTTTTATAGCACTTTTTTTAACCATTCGTTTTTTTATTACTTTATTTGCAGATTTAATGGAGTAATCTTGTAAAGCAACTCTATAAGAATGTCTCATCAAACAGCTAGACGCGCTGCAGCGCCTACAAGTTTAGAATGTCCGTTGGCCTCGTTGGGACGTACTAGCAATGCGGTGATGGACTCTTTGAATGGTCTACATCAGTCTACCTTTCATCATCCCTTAAGTTCAAGTCCTCTGGATCCTCAAGTTTATCAAATGTCTCGTAAATCTCCCGATCTTAGTATAGACACCGATACGGATATCATTTATCACACCAGCTCGGTTTCGCAACAGGGAGATACTGTCGATGGCCTGAGAGGAGATTTAGAGGATTCAACACAAAGTGCCAAAAATACCACACAAGAAAGGCAGGTGACTGCTCAATTGTATGATCTCTCACGATCATCGTCACAAAGTTCTTTAGATCAACCCCAGCCTATACAGCATAAAGCAGCCACTTTTGAATTGAGAGGACGACAGCATCCCTTAAATGGTTCCACGGTATTGCCCAGCTCAGCCTCGGTAGGACGTACGGTCCAACAGCAGCAGAGATCAAATCTATGTGTGGGCGTTAATGCCAATCAACAGCGTAATTTTTTAGCCCTCGAACACTTAATACAATATGGACGCCATGAACGGGGGCCTAGTGCCTATGTACTACATAGTAATAGTGCCGATACAGAGGATTCAAGTGATGCTGCTCCTGGCACTACCAACAGTCGCTTGACACGCCATCAAAATGGTCGTGGTACTGTACCGGTGGGGGCCTCTACTAATGGCAATGGTCGCAATGCTCAATATTATTTGGAAAAGAAAATGGATGCTTTATATTTGGGTAATGCCATACGAGGTTTGCCATTGGGTTCGGAGGCTAGTAATTATCAGAGTGAGCGCTATTATCTGGAAGATGGTCTGCGGAGTATGTGTGATTTTAGTGATGCCAATGAGAGACTGCAAGGTAAGTGTTTGTAAATTGAGTGTATTCAGAAAAAAAAATTATAAAAATTAATAATTTGAAAAATTTTACTTTGCTGAATTGTGATTTCATTAGATGAACTAAGTTTTTGTTCAGCTGAATTGTAAAACTAATGAAATTTAAACAAAAATATCATATAATTTAATAATTTTTGTTAGCTGAATTGAGTTTTCGGTTGCTGAATTAAAAAAGATTTGTAAACATCAATAATTTCAACAATTTTACATAGCTGAATTAAATTCTTGTTTAGCTGAATTGTAATCTCATTTGATGAATTGTAATATTATAGATGATTAAGTTTTTGTTCAGCTGAATTGTAAAACTATTGTAAAATTAATTACATTTAAACGAAAATATTGTATTATAAAACAATTTCTGTAAGCTGAATTGAGTTTTCGGTTGCTGAATGAAAAAAAAATATATATATATAAACATCAATAATTTCAACAATTTTACATAGCTGAATAAAATTATTGTTTAGCTGAATTGTAAACTTATTTGATGAATTGTAATATTATAGATGATTAAGTTTTTGTTCAGCTGAATTGTGAAACCAATGAAATTTAACCAACAATATTGTATTATTCAACAATTTTTGTTAGCTGAATTGAGTTTTCGGTTGCCAAATTGAAGAAATTTAATAAAAATCAAAAATGTTACTTAGCAGAATTAAGTTCTTGTTTAGCTGAATTGTAATCTCATTGAAAATTTCTATTTTTAACATTAAAATATGATTGTTGCTCAGCTGAATTACAATTTTCCTAGCTGAATTACAAAATTAGGCATTTAAATAAATATATTTTTTTAAATCAGTTTTAATCAGCTGAATGGCATTTAAATAAATATTTTTTATTTTTAAATCAGTTTTAATCAGCTGAATGTGTAACGATTCTGTCATAAGGTGGTTTGTTTATGAGAACGATGCTACCTAATATTACGGCCGTGCTCGTCGGTGGGGGGGGTGAGGTGTGTTCTCATATCAAAAAAAAAAAAATACTATAAATGAATCAATTACATAGACTTTACTTTAGGTAGCTACTTAAATAAATGATCCACAAAGACAAGAGATGAAGAAGATGCGGTAAAGGTATTAGTGTAGCTGTTGATGGTATTTGCTACACTCTTCCAAAGCCCTCCCTCCATGCTGACAAATATTAGAGTTGATTGTCAGCCCAATAAAAATAAACAAAAAAAAATAACTAAATCAACCTAACCCATACCCTTGACTTAACTTTTCATGATAATAAACAAAATTTATGATTTCATATTGAATATTATAATTATATATTGTAATATTTATTAAAATTAAATTATGATAATAATTAAGTAAAGTTAAAGTTAAATGAATTAGTTTAATTAAATTTTATTACATACATATATGTATTTAAAAAAATCAAAGGTGGTCACCTTAATTTAGGCAAATGGAAATTTTATATTGAAATTTTATTCAAAAGAAATTATTTAAGAAAATATCATGATATAAGGTGACTTTGTATTCAAAATTTCATATTAAATTATCAAATTTAGGGATTTTGTAATAAAAATAATATGAACAACTTAATATATTAAATTTAAAATAAATGAACTATAAATTAATGTACAATGACAACTCTGGTTGCAAAATGAAAGTTAATATAATGTTAATTTTGTTCATATTACTTTATAAGTATGTATATGTATGTGTATTTAAAATTGAGAGTGGATTTAAAATGGCTGATAATGAAACAATAAAATCAAAATCCAACTTACATTTGTTTATTATCCATCGATGTCAGCAGGCGCCGGATGACAGGTGACGGTTTATTATAACACTCACAATTATTATAGTTTTTATGAGTTGGGATAGTATTATATCGATAATTATGTATGGATTGTATCAAAATTGAAGTGTTTATTAACTATTTAAGATACAATCCATATTATAGGTAATGAATTGTGATTAGGTGTTGGAATTGACTAAGTGTTTTAAGTGTAATTTTAGTGTAGCATATTTTTAGGATTTACATTAATTTATATAAACATTAATTAAGGTGACCGTATGAATTCAACTAATTAACTTGACAAAATAAGTAATTTATAACAAAATTTGATTAAATTTCAAAATATGATCCAAAATTGGTTTTAAAATAAAGATTTTCGAAATTTAAAGTAATTTAAGTTAAGTGAAATTTCATGCAAAATCAATGAATAGCCGAATTCAGATTTAAAAGTAAATTATAATATTGAAATTTTGGATCAGGATTGAAAACAATAAGCGATTATTGATTTACGTAAGTGAAAATACAAAAACTGAATTGAAGTTTTGATCAATTATAAAGCAATTTGGATGGTAATTGGATAATTCACCAAACAGATCTTCGGAAGCAGTTTCAATGAAAATATTTAAAGATCTGGTCACCTTATATGTAGATTGTCCTGGGGTTTGTATCTTCCCTTATAGGGAAGACGTAATTTAAAAATTATGCACAACAATCGCTGCAATATTCAAACCAATTGCCAATCTTGACCTTCCCTTCCTTCAAACTAGTTTTATTCTAAAATTTTTGGTCTTGAAGTGATTTCAATTTTTCAACAATTGTTTGATACAACGAAATGCAGTCAATGTCTCTCCAATAAACGAAACAAGATCTTAAGAATCTATGATAAAATTTGCCCCAAATATTCCGATAGTTTTTGGCTTTGTTCTTTTTTTTTTTTTATAATTGAATAAATAATTTTAATAAAATTACAGACGTTAGTGACTATTCAAACTATTCAATTCAACAAACTTTTTCAAATGAATCTAAAAAAAATATTTTTTTTTTCTGAAGAATATTTAGAAATTAAAATTTCATGGCTAACTAAAAAAAAAAAACAAAGAAATCAAAATAAATAAAATTCAGTATTCTCATTCAAGGTTAATTATACTAAAACCAACGCAGACACCCTCACAAAACAGATGAAAAGCAAAGCAGGCTGCAGAATTTTATCTGAAAAAGGTGACAAGGTGTTTTGGATTTTAAAAAAAAAAAAAAAAAAAATCATACCCATATGTCCTTAATATGATAAACTGCTGTATGACCGCCGTGTATATCCTCAAGTTCATAGTTTACATTGCCAATTCTTTTCCGTACAATTGCTTTAACACCTATAGGTGCCAATTTAGCATTAAAATTATCAGCTAAAGAACTTTGGACGAAATTTCGGCGTATGACTATTTGACCGATATTAAATTCGCGTTTTCGAGATCTTAGGTTGTATGATTTGACGTTTCTGTCATAAGCCTCCTTAATCTTTGTCCGAATAGAGTCACGTAGTAATGTAAAGTGGTCCTGTCTTTCCAGTTCAGTGTCCGTTTCCTCTAAAAGTTTCAAGTTCCGTAAAATTTTGTAGTCCTGTCCATGCGTTATCATTGTCTGTCCGAATAAAAGTTCGTAAGGAGTTCGTCCTGTAGTTTGATGGATGCTACTGCGGATAGCACAATTCACACTTGGTAAAAACTCATCCCACTGGCGTTGATCATTACGACAATAAGAACGTAAAGCTTCATTTATTGATCTATTTACCCTTTCGCTCGCGTTCGATTGGGGACTATGTATTGCAGTAAATTGATGTTCAATACCATATTTGTCAACCAGCTTCTTAAATTCTGATGATTTAAATTGGCTTCCGTTGTCTGAAATTATCACTTCAGGAACACCATAACAACAAAATATTTCGTTCCGAAGATATTCGACAATTGGTTTCGTTATAAATTTCCTCAAGGGTTTCAAGAATGTAAATTTTGTAAAATGATCTAATATTATTAAGATTCCTATATTTCCATTTTTAGTACGTGGAAAAGGTCCAATTATGTCAATATATAACCGTTGTAGAGGTCTTACAGTCTCCACCATTTGACCCATAGGTGGTTTAAGTGAAGTTGTTGGAGCTTTCGATGTCTTGCACGAAGAACAATTTAAAACATAATCTTTGACATCGGCGACTAATTTAGGCCAGTAGAAATATTGTCGAATTCGATGTACAGTTTTGGCAATACCACCATGAGCTGCATTTGGAACATCATGAGCTGAGAAAATAACGTCTTTACATAACTCTCGAGGAACATATAATTTCCAATTATCAGATTCGTCGAGGTTTCCTGATGTAAAATTTGTCCTCTTGTATATAAATTTGTCAACTACACGATAATCAGGTAAATATGATTTAGAGAATTCGTCACGCAATGTCGTATAATCAGGTGAGTCAAAGGCTGGTGAATTCAGATCAATAGAGGGTAGTATCTGTAAATCGATTTCGGCAACCGTCTCATCATCATCAAAGGAACGCGACAAAGCATCTGGAACAACATTATCTTTACCTTTTCGATGTTCTATGGTAAAGTCGAAACCTTGTAATTTCAGTGACCATCTTGCCAATCGACCAGATAAATCTTTTTGTCTCATGAGCCATTTGAGACTGGCATGGTCGGTGATCACCCTAAATTCATGACCCTCAATGTATGCCCTAAACTTTTTTATTGCCAAAATGACAGCCAAACACTCCAGTTCTGTTATGGAATAATTCCTCTGGGCCTTGTTCAATTTTTGGGACATGAATGCAATTGGCCTTTCGATGCCATTATCGTCCAGTTGAGCTAGAACAGCTCCAATACCAAAAGTACTAGCGTCACATTGGACTATGAAGGGTTTATTAAAGTCCGCGTGTACCAAAATGGGTGCTGATGTCAATTTGTTTTTAATTGTCTCGAATGACTTTTGTGCCTCTTCTGTCCAAACGAATGCTTTTCTTTTCGACAATAATTCTGTCACAGGAAATGTAATGGTAGCATAATCATCGATAAATCGACGGTACCATCCGGACATACCAAGAAATTGTCTAAGTTGTCTAACAGTTTTAGGAACTGGAAATTGGGAAATTGCCCTAACTTTACCGGGATCCACTTTCAATGCACCTTCACCAACGACATAACCCAAATATTGGACTTGACGTAGACAGAAACTACTCTTCTTCACATTTATTGTCAAATTGGCCTTCCGAAGTTGTGTCGCCACCTCCTTTAAATGTTTTAGATGTTCGTCAAAGTCTTTCGAAATTATCAGTAAGTCGTCCAAGTAAACGAAAACGTTCGTCTTTAAATTATACGGAATGACTTGGTCCATTAGTCTACACATTGTCTGTGGTGCATTGCACAATCCAAACGGCATTCTTGTAAATTGGTACAAGGGCCGATTAGGGACTGTGAACGCTGTCTTCGGTCTTGAGGTTTCGTCCAATTTGATTTGCCAAAATGCATCTTTTAAGTCCACTTTGGAAATATAGTAAATTGGAGGAAGTCTCGAAATTAGTCCGTCTATGTTGGGAATGGGATATGCGTCCTTTTTCGTAACGGAATTTAACTTTCTACTGTCCAAGCAAAATCGTACTTTTCCTGGTTTAACAATTAAAACACCAGGTGATGACCAAGGAGATGTTGGACATTCTTCGATAACGCCTAACTGCAACATGCGATCTATCTCACCACATAACAATTTTTCCCTTGCCGGTGAAATTGGATAATATCTCTGTTTGATGGGGTTTGAGTCGCCAGTGTCTATGTTATGTTCTAATAATGTAGTACAACCCAGACCATCTCTTTCGGAATTAGGAAAATATTCAACAACGTTTTGTAATTGTCGTTTCTGTGATAATGTCAAGGGAATTTTATCAGGGTCTTCGTCAGAAACGATTTCACTAACAGAACGTAATGTGACAATTTGAATGTTAAATTTTTCCCAAAAGTCCATGCCACATATAATATCCTGGGTG
Source organism: Lucilia sericata (assembly GCF_015586225.1). NCBI lineage: Eukaryota > Metazoa > Arthropoda > Insecta > Diptera > Calliphoridae > Lucilia > Lucilia sericata. Next base: position 252,421 of record NW_023994600.1, on the reverse strand, counting down.
ATTGACGGTATTAACAAAAATGCTATCGTTTTATCCTGATCATTGTAACCTGTTTCTATAAACACTGTACCATAACAACGCTGCCGTTGGCCGTCAGCTGTCCTAACATTACCAAAACTCCGTTTATATTCACCAGATTCAATTATTTCCGAACATAATTCCCCTCCTATGACATTAACGTTAGCTCCACTGTCCAACAGTGCAAAGTAGTTCCTATTACGCAAGTTTAATTTAATGTAAGGTCGGTTGTCATTTTCCTTATTCACCAAAGATGATATTGTGTGCTTGCCAAGTTGTTTCCTATTCTTATAGAACTCACGTAGCCTTCTACTAGATCTAGTTGGTAATCGTACATTATCTGATTCGTTAAAAATTCTAGCTCTAGCAATGTTATATTCCTCTAGGCGAATGTGATAGGGTTTCCGTAATGGATGAATAGGTGAAGCTTCAGTACAATTTGTCTTATCAGGTGATTTAAATTGGTTTGTCATAGCAGGTGTATTTGTATTAGCAGGTAAATCAGACTCGTCAGGTTCATTATTGTGTAAACTATTCAATTTATCTTCGGATGCCCGTCCTTTTTCGCACGGACATCCTTCGATACGTTTCCCCGTTTGAGACAACAATTAGGACATTTGGGTTTGAAAACATTTTTCGCACCACAACCATAACAAAAAATAGTCCGTGGTTCCAAACAGTCTATGAAACTGTGACCAATTTCGTCGCAGTTCCAACATTTTCCCGTCTTCACTATCATGCAAATTTCGGTATCATCCTCATCTAAAATTTTGTCCTCGTCGTTATTAACAACGACCTCTGAAACCTGTGTCTTTTTGTAATCCCGTTTGTTAAAATTGGTCGATGCCATATCCTTCACAAATTTCTCGTGCCTACGTACTGCACGACGTAAATGAGAAACACGAGATATTTCTAAATGTAGAATGTCGTGTCTAATCTCCGGTCTCAAGTTACGTTGTATAGTTTCACACAACTCGTATTCAGACAAAGGGGTACGGAGTTTGTCACACAAAACCATAATTGCGTCATAAAATTCGTCAAAGGTCTCGTTTTGTTTTTGTTTCCGTCGTAATATGTCATCCCTAATGTCAAAGTCTGTTTTGTCGTCCTTATATTGTCTTTTCATTGCGTCACATAGATCGTCCCAGTCCATGTCAACGCAGCTACGATGAAATCGCCAAAACCACTTTAAGGCTTTGCCTTCGAACAGAATATGGGCGTGTTCACAAAGAAGTCCGAAATCGCCCCTAAGGTTTGCATTCGTCAAAGTATTTATTCTATATATGAATTCGTCTACTGTAATTTCCGACGAATCGCCAGTAAAACGAACCTTCCAATTTCTAATTATATTCAGAACTCTGTCCGAATTTCTATCAAAATTTATATTTAAATGTCGATCTTCGCGATTGTCTCGTCCATTATGATGGTGTCTCGATGTTTCGCTTCCATCATCTCCATTGTCGCGTTCAGTACGTCTCGAAGCTACTTGTTCAGTCCGAACTAATCTGTCCAGTCCTACTACTGGTTCTCGATTGGTTAAAGACAAATTCCTAAAACTTTCCGCAATCATGTTTGTCATTTCGGATCTAAATCCCTCTAAAGAATTTTCAACTATACGGCGAATATTTTCTTCAACATTCTCCTGTTCTATGGCCTCCCTACGCGCTTGCAAACGAGTCATTGGTCTTCGAATGGGATTAGCAGGTGTTTGAGCGTCTCCACCAGCTGCCTGATCAATCGGGAAGTTTTCGGTGTCCCTATCTACCTCTACTGGTATATTTCCAGTACTACGCACAAGAGGCATTATAAATATAATAATATAAACAACAACAAAAATCTAAAAATCTGGGGTTTTTGACAATTAAAGAAAATTCAACTAAGTGAAATCGAATATCCGAATAAGAAATGTTAAAATGTCTATCAGAATTACAAAACTATATAACTATAGAAAGAATATCGCAAACGTAACAAAAATATCGAAATATGTATATCACTACTCGGTTAAGTCTATAGGTAGGGTATACAGGGAAAACAAAAAGGTAAATAAAAACTAAAACTGAAACAAAATAAAACTAAAGATAAACAAACCTTTCTATACCGCAAAGAAAATAAAGATAGGGTTAGAGAAAGAAAGAGATAGAAAACTCATAATTGCTGGAAACATTCGACAAATGCCAAAAGAATCAAATCCAAAACAACTATAAGTTCTAGAACAGAAGTTAGGGATTGATTTTTACGTTATAGGAAGGTAACCGATAAAAAAAAATCAGATACTTTAAGTCCATATAACTAAAAGATCAAACTACGAAAATTAAATTTTGAAGAAAAAGTATAGAATTAGAAGAAGGAAAGAAAAAGGAAAGTTTCAAACGAGGATTGAATCCGATAACCACCAGAACAACTTCTCAAGTTCGAACCCAAACCCTGATAAACTTTTGACCCACTAAATATCAGACCGGGAATTGATTATCATAACTATAATAAACAATTAAGTCCACAGCGAAAAATAATGTAAGAAAAGTTTAATGAAAAGTGAAAAGAAGCTAGTAAAAGAGTCTGCTGTGTAAATCATTAACCACAAAAGATTCAGAGTCCTCAGCATCTGGATGAAAATTGCACAAGAATATTATAATAAAACACGATAACTGAGGCCCCACGTTGGGCGCTAAAAATCTCTGTAACGATTCTCTCATAAGGTGGTTTGTTTGTGAGAACGATGCTACCTAATATTACGGCCGTGCTCGTCGGTGCGGGGGTGAGGTGTGTTCTCATATAAAAAAAAAAATACTATAAATGAATCAATTACATAGACTTTACTTTAGGTAGCTACTTAAATAAATGATCCACAAAGACAAGAGATGAAGAAGATGCGGTAAAGGTATTAGTGTAGCTGTTGATGGTATTTGCTACACTCTTCCAAAGCCCTCCCTCCATGCTGACAAATATTAGAGTTGATTGTCAGCCCAATAAAAATAAACAAAAAAAAATAACTAAATCAACCTAACCCATACCCTTGACTTAACTTTTCATGATAATAAACAAAATTTATGATTTCATATTGAATATTATAATTATATATTGTAATATTTATTAAAATTAAATTATGATAATAATTAAGTAAAGTTAAAGTTAAATGAATTAGTTTAATTAAATTTTATTACATACATATATGTATTTAAAAAAATCAAAGGTGGTCACCTTAATTTAGGCAAATGGAAATTTTATATTGAAATTTTATTCAAAAGAAATTATTTAAGAAAATATCATGATATAAGGTGACTTTGTATTCAAAATTTCATTAAATTATCAAATTTAGGGATTTTGTAATAAAAATAATATGAACAACTAATATATTAAATTTAAAATAAATGAACTATAAATTAATGTACAATGACAACTCTGGTTGCAAAATGAAAGTTTAATATAATGTTAATTTTGTTCATATTACTTTATAAGTATGTATATGTATGTGTATTTAAAATTGAGAGTGGATTTAAAATGGCTGATAATGAAACAATAAAATCAAAATCCAACTTACATTTGTTTATTATCCATCGATGTCAGCAGGCGCCGGATGACAGGTGACGGTTTATTATAACACTCACAATTATTATAGTTTTTATGAGTTGGGATAGTATTATATCGATAATTATGTATGGATTGTATCAAAATTGAAGTGTTTATTAACTATTTAAGATACAATCCATATTATAGGTAATGAATTGTGATTAGGTGTTGGAATTGACTAAGTGTTTTAAGTGTAATTTTAGTGTAGCATATTTTTAGGATTTACATTAATTTATATAAACATTAATTAAGGTGACCGTATGAATTCAACTAATTAACTTGACAAAATAAGTAATTTATAACAAAATTTGATTAAATTTCAAAATATGATCCAAAATTGGTTTTAAAATAAAGATTTTCGAAATTTAAAGTAATTTAAGTTAAGTGAAATTTCATGCAAAATCAATGAATAGCCGAATTCAGATTTAAAAGTAAATTATAATATTGAAATTTTGGATCAGGATTGAAAACAATAAGCGATTATTGATTTACGTAAGTGAAAATACAAAAACTGAATTGAAGTTTTGATCAATTATAAAGCAATTTGGATGGTAATTGGATAATTCACCAAACAGATCTTCGGAAGCAGTTTCAATGAAAATATTTAAAGATCTGGTCACCTTATATGTAGATTGTCCTGGGGTTTGTATCTTCCCTTATAGGGAAGACGTAATTTAAAAATTATGCACAACAATCGCTGCAATATTCAAACCAATTGCCAATCTTGACCTTCCCTTCCTTCAAACTAGTTTTATTCTAAAATTTTTGGTCTTGAAGTGATTTCAATTTTTCAACAATTGTTTGATACAACGAAATGCAGTCAATGTCTCTCCAATAAACGAAACAAGATCTTAAGAATCTATGATAAAATTTGCCCCAAATATTCCGATAGTTTTTGGCTTTGTTCTTTTTTTTTTTTATAATTGAATAAATAATTTTAATAAAATTACAGACGTTAGTGACTATTCAAACTATTCAATTCAACAAACTTTTTCAAATGAATCTAAAAAAAATATTTTTTTTTTTCTGAAGAATATTTAGAAATTAAAATTTCATGGCTAACTAAAAAAAAAAACAAAGAAATCAAAATAAATAAAATTCAGTATTCTCATTCAAGGTTAATTATACTAAAACCAACGCAGACACCCTCACAACTGTAGACTAAACTGTAGAGTAGACTATAGATTAGACTATGGACTAGACCATAGACTAGACTATAGACTAGACTATAGACTAGACTATAGACTAGATTATAGACTAGACTATAGACTAGACTATAGACTAGACTATAGACTAGACTATAGACTAGACTATAGTCTATAGTCTAGACTATAGACTACACTATAGACTACACTATAGACTAGACTATAGACTAGACTATAGACTAGACTATAGACTAGACTATAAACTAGACTATAGACTAGACTATAGACTAGACTATAAACTAGTCTATATACTAGACTATAGATTAGACTATAGATTAGACTATAGATTAGACTATAGACTAGACTATAGACTAGACTGTAGACTAGACTAAACTATAGACTAGACTTTATCCTAGGCAACAGCTTTCCTTTAATTTATTTAGTAATTTCTTCACTTTTTAAATAAAACTAATTAATATTAAACAAACGTCTCAAAAGTTTTATAAAATTTCCCCAGAATTTTTTATTTTTAATACAACTCATTAAAATAAATATATGCATAAGCTACATATCTATCTCTTTTACTCTTTCCTCATTATTCCTTGTTAATTAACCTAAACCTAAACAAATTTCCCTTGAAAACTCGCGTCTATTTTTGTTTATTTTCTTTGTCTAAAGAGTTTGAATATTTAGAAAAAATCACATATTCTTTAAAACACATTTTTAGATAATTAAAAATTGCTGCCACATGTGCGAAATTTACACAAACTTTCTCATGTCATGCTCATTAAATGTCACGCGAGAATATTGTTTTTTGGTTTTACAGCTTGATTTTCCAAAATAAAGGCTGGAGAAAAAATTATATTTAAAGGCTTTTGCTCAATATAAACAGGAATTAAAAGGAATTTAAAATACATTTACAGGACTCAAACGCTCTTACCAAACCCACTATACATGTACACATCATTATAATAATGTTAACGACATTACATTTTAACAAATTTAAATATTAAAAAAAAATAAATGAAATAAAAACATTAATAAAAAAATACAAAATACTTTAAACCAAATGTCTAGGTATTACTTTTTATAGCTTAATCATGTTATACAGTCCTCTTCTGTATGCAAGAGTTTGAATAAATGATTATGGGATTTTATATAATGACGATGCGATGTCAATATATTATTTTAATTATAAAGTAATTAAAAGTTATATAAAATAAACACATTTGTGGAACAAATAAAACAACAAAAACCAATAATGTTATTGCATATAGAAAAATATGTTGTTCACATATTAAACTAATGATATTTTAAAGTTTATTTTAAAAAGAAAAAAACTGACAAAATTTAAAAATGTTGCAAATATTTAAAAAAATTAAAAAAAAAATATTTAAAAAATTTTTAAAAAAGAGAAGAGAAATTCGAATGCTACACAAAAGTAAGATAAGATAGATAGATAGATAGATAGATAGATAGATAGATAGATAGATAGATAGATAGATAGATAGATAGATAGATAGATAGATAGATAGATAGATAGATAGATAGATAGATAGATAGATAGATAGATAGATAGATAGATAGATAGATAGATAGATAGATAGATAGATAGATAGATAGATAGATAGATAGATAGATAGATAGATAGATAGATAGATAGATAGATAGATAGATAGATAGATAGATAGATAGATAGATAGATAGATAGATAGATAGATAGATAGATAGATAGATAGATAGATAGATAGATAGATAGATAGATAGATAGATAGCTAGATAGATAGATAGATAGATAGATAGATAGATAGATAGATAGATAGATAGATAGATAGATAGATAGATAGATAGATAGATAGATAGATAGATAGATAGATAGATAGATAGATAGATCGATAGATAGATAGATAGATAGAATAGATAGCTAGATGATAGATAGATAGATATAGATAGATAGATAGATGATAATAGATAGATAGATAGATTAGATAGTGATAGATAGATAGATAGATGATAGATAGATAGACTAGCTAGATAGATAGATAGATGATAGATAGATAGATAGATAGATAGGATAGATAGATAGATAGATAGATAGATAGATAGATAGATAGATAGATAGAATAGATTAGATCGATAGATAGATAGATAGATAGCTAAAACAACCTTATACTAATGAATAGCAATTCCTTACTTTGAGCTGACTATTATAAAAATAATTGAAAAATTAAATTGACAATTCTTTATACCCACATTATGGTTTTCCACAGCAACTAACAGATACTTTGGATTTAAAATTATTATTTGATTTTATTTTACTTCTATTTTTATCTTTTCTTCTTAATGATTATAAGGTTTCAATAAAATAGATAAAATATTTCTAATGAAATATATGTATGTAGTATATAAGTTGCTTTCCATGTATGTAACTACAATAGTGTTTATTTATGATGAAAACTAAGTATTGTTGCTTAATTAGCACAATTTATTTGTATACAATTTGTGTACAATGATATCAGTAAAAATGTATCGTATGTATGTATGTAAGTTGCTGTTAGTATTCTATAGATAAATATTTATGTGTGCAACTTTGAATAGAGAAAATATAGAAGAAAGTTAAATAGAGAAGTTGTTTGTAATGAATGTTTGTTAGAAAACAAGTAAGTAGGTAAAAGTTTTATGTGTATGTGTTAGATAAGGTAAAAGTAAAATATATTTTCTTTTAAATATACACATACACGTTCATAACTTTCATACATTCATAAATATTATTAGATTGAACGTACAGGAAACGGAACATACATATAAATATTGTAAGTAATATGAAACTAAAAGAGAATACTAATACATATTCATTTCTAGAAACACAACATATATAAACCAGCAGAGACAAGCAGAGAATATTAGAGAAACACAGTTCTACATATACAAAGTTATTACATAAAATTTTGAGTATCCATAAATGATTAGTATCTGTACTGTGTGTGTTAGAGGTCGTAATGATAACTTTAAGTCTTAAAATAATAAAGAAAAGAGGTTAATTATAAATTTTATGATGATAGACTATTAAATTTAGTAATTATATAGTTTTTTCTGAATTTGTAACATTTGGTACTACGGTCGTATGATTAATATTAATTAAAGGCACAATTCGCAAATCTTTAATAATTCTCAAACTATTTAAGATATGAAGAAATTTTAAAAAATTTATTTTTTTTCAATTCAAGATTACATACATATTTAACAATAGACTATACTATAGACTAGACTATAGACTAGATTATAGACTAGATTATAGACTAGACTATAGACTAGACTATAGACTGGACTATAGACTCGACTATAGACTAGACTATAGACTAGACTATAGACTAGACTATACACTAGACTATAGACTATATACTAGACTATATACTAGACTATAGACTAGACTATAGACTAGACTATACACTAGACTATAGACTATATACTAGACTATACACTCGACTATAGACTAGACTATAGACTATACTATAGACTATAGACTGGACTATAGACTAGACTATAGACTAGACTATAGACTAGACTATAGACTAGACTATAGACTAGACTATAGACTAGACTATAGACTAGACTATAGACTAGACTATAGACTCGACTATAGACTAGACTATAGACTAGACTATAAACTAGACTATAGACTAGACTATAGACTAGACTATAGAATAGACTATAAACTAGACTATAGACTAGACTATAGACTAGACTATAGACTAGACAATAGACTAGACTATAGACTAGACTATAGACTAGACTATAGACTAGACTATAGACTAGACTATAGACTAGACTATAGACTAGAATATAGACTAGACCATAGACTAGACTGTAGACTAAACTATAGACTAGACTATAGACTAGACTATAGACTAGACTATCTAGAGACTAGACTATAGACTAGACTATAGACTAGACTATAGACTAGACTATAGACTAGACTATAGACTAGACTATAGACTAGACTATAGACCTAGACTATAGACTAGACTATAGACTAGACTATAGACTAGACATAGACTAGACTAATAGACATAGACTATAGACTAGACTATAGACTAGACTTTAGACTAGACTATAGACTAGACTATAGACCTAGACTATAGACTAGACTTTAGACTAGACTATAGACTAGAACTATAGACTAGACTATAGACTAGACTATAGACTAGACTATAGAACTATAGACTATAGACTAGACTATAGACTAGACTATAGACAGACTATAGACTAGACTATAGACTAGACTATAGACTAGACTATAGACTAGACTATAGACTAGACTAATAGACTAGACAATAGACTAGACAATAGACTAGACTATAGACTAGACTATAGACTAGACTATAGACTAGACTATAGACTAGACTAGACTAGACTATATACTAGACTATAGACTATAGACAAGACTATAGGACTAGACTATAGACTAGACTATAGACTAGACTATAGACTAGACTATAGACTAGACTATAGACTAGACTATAGACTAGACTATAGACTAGACTATAGACTAGACTATAGACTAGACTATAGACTAGACTATAGACTAGACTATAGACTAGACTATAGACTAGACTATGACTAGACTATAGACTAGACTGTAGACTAGACTATAGACTAGACTATAGACTGACTATAGATTACTCTATATACTATACTATTTACTGTACTAAAGGCTACGCTATATACTAGACTATAGGCTAAACTATGGCCTAGGCTATATAATAGCCCAGATAAATACCAGACTTAAGTCTTTGTAAGCGATGCAGCAGTTTTTAAATTTTAAAGCAGTAAATTTAAATCTATATACTCTAGAGCGTATGATTAATATTAATTAACAATTTAATTTGGAAAATCGTGATTTACCCAAAACTAATAATGATACAAACAAATAAAAAAACTTTTTTAGATTAGAAACAAATTAAGGTGTATATTTGACCTTGAACTCAACTTTTCTTTTTCAAATTTTTAGAAAACTTTATAATGAAACTTTTTCGGTTTCTTTTTCTTTTGTCATTCTCAACAGGGTTTTACCATACTCTTTTGTTTTATACTAAAACCTGAATGTTCTTTACGAGGTCAGCGTGGCGCTGCCACCCACTTCTCCTCAGCCATGGGTGATAGTATAAAAAAGAAATTAAGTTCCAGTAAAACAAGTTTAGATGATAATTACTGTACAGGGTCCATAAATGCACCAATAAATTGTAAGTTTAAGTTAAAGCTAAGAAAATGGAAAATAAAAAAAATTAATTAATATTTTAATTTACACTTTAGTTTATACCAACCATGAAAAAGAGTCGGAAAGTTGTAATGCTGCTCCGCCCCTGATGCATAAAACACCACCTTCACCGGCTCGTCAGCATTTAGAAATGTCTGCTGCCTCTTGTCAAATGCCGGGCTTAACCATAATCTCAACAGCTCCGCGTTGTCAAATGTTACCTTTGTTGGCGGCAGGAACAACAGCACAACAGGAACACGTGGCTAGTGTGGAAACATTTATAGGTGCTGGAGCGGGTGCAGCAGGTAGCAACTCCACCTTAGAACGTAAAACGGCACAACATTTAGCTTGTATGCAGCAGCAGCAACAACATCAACATATAAACTCCTCCAACTCACCAGCCTCTAGATGTTGCAATATATTAAGTGGTGTTAGCTCCAGCTTAGCAGGCGGTGGGGGAGTTGTTAGTAATATGTCACAACAACCACATCATCAGCTTACCGGTATGCCTCAAGTTGTTTCTGGCAGCTCAGTGGGTTATTATGATGCATTTGGTGCGACATCTGCTGCAACAATGAATATGCAAGCAACACCCACACCAACACCCACTTTAAATATGACTGGCAGTTTAGGTCGTAGAACTCATTTGACTTCAACACATCATCAACACCAACAACAACAGCAGCAGCCGGCATTAACACATGAATTTGTGGGTGTTGAAACCTTAGACATATTACAAGGTGTAGCACCGGGTAAGTAGTAATTTTATACTCGACAATAAACTTTACAACTTTAGACATACAATCCCAAATACTCTGTTTTTAACTTGAACGTCTTAGAGAAATTTGCTCAAAACATTAATGAAACTGTCAGTCAGTCAGTCAAATTTCTTTGTAACACACTGGTCAACATAAAATCAGACAAATTGCTAAAGTTTTTACAACAAAAGCCATTTACCTTTACAGCCCTTCAAATAATCATGATTAAGTGTAAAAGTCATTCAAAGTGTTAGTTAAAGGTTCGGTGGACAAGGTAAAGCGCCAAAAAATAACCACGTTAAAAGAGAGAGTGAGACAAACCTTAACATTTCTTTGAAGTCTTTAAGTATTACTAGGAGTATAATACCTCTGTTATAGGTGCCACACAATACAACCATAATTATCAGTTTTATAACAGTTATATGCCACTTATACTTTGCAACACTTTATAGTATTTGAATACGAGTAAGTACAATATAGGGAAAGGAGGAGAAAATGTCTGCCATAAAGACAACAGAAACTTATAGTAGGGGTGAAGGTAAGAAGGGCGTTGTTGATGTGGTTTACTTGGTTTGTTTGGTTACCTTTTACCAACAAAAACATTCATAACTAAGTAATTTCCTGAAGGGAATTATAAATAACAGTGAGAGACAAAAATGGCAGTTCTAGTTCAGTTTTAGTTCAGTTCTAGTTCTAGTTCTGTTCTAGTTCAGTTCTAGTTCAGTTCTAGTTCTAGTTCAGTTCTAGTTCAGTTCTAGTTCAGTTCTAGTTCAGTTCTAGTTCAGTTCTAGTTCAGTTCTAGTTCAGTTCTAGTTCAGTTCTAGTTCAGTTCTAGTTCAGTTCTAGTTCAATTCTAGTTCAGTTCTAGTTCAGTTCTAGTTCAGTTCTAGTCAGTTCAGTTCTAGTTCAGTTCTAGTTCAGTTCTAGTTCAGTTCTAGTTCAGTTCTAGTTCAGTTCTAGTTCTAGTTCAGTTCTAGTTCAGTTCTAGTTCAGTTCTAGTTCAGTTCTAGTTCAGTTCTAGTCTTCTAGTTCAGTCTAGTTCAGTTCTAGTTCAGTTCTAGTTCAGTTCTAGTTCAGTTCTAGTTCAGTTCTAGTTCTGTTCTAGATCTGTTCTAGTTCTGTTCTAGTTCTGTTCTAGTTCTGTTTCTGTTCTAGTTCTGTTCTAGTTCTGTTTCTAGTTCTGTTCTAGTTCTGTTCTAGTTCTGTTCTAGTTCTGTTCTAGTTCTGTTCTAGTTTGTTCTAGTTCTGTTCTAGTTCTGTTCTAGTTCTGTTCTAGTTCTGTTCTAGTTCTGTTCTAGTTCTGTTCTAGTTCTGTTCTAGTTCAGTTCTAGTTCAGTTATAGTTCAGTTCTAGTTCAGTTCAGTTCTAGTCAGTTCTAGTTCAGTTCTAGTTCAGTTCTAGTTCTAGTTCTGTTCTAGTCTGTTCTAGTTCAGTTCTAGTTCAGTTTAGTTCAGTTTTAGTTCAGTTCTAGTTCAGTTCTAGTTCTGTTCTAGTTCTGTTCTAGTTGTTCTGTTCTGTTCTAGTTCTGTTCTAGTTCTGTTCTAGTTCTGTTTAGTTCTGTTCTAGTCTGTTCTAGTTCTGTTCTAGTTCTGTTCTAGTTCTGTTCTAGTTCTGTTCAGTTTGTTCTAGTTCTGTTCTAGTTCTGTTCTAGTTCTGTTCTAGTTTCTGTTCTAGTTCTGTTCTAGTTCTGTTCTAGTCTGTTCTAGTTCTGTTCTAGTTCTGTTCTAGTTCTGTTCTAGTTCTGTTCTAGTTCTGTTCTAGTTCTGTTCTAGTTCTGTTCTAGTTCTGTTCTAGTTCTGTTCTAGTTCTGTTCTAGTTCTGTTCTAGTTCTGTTCTAGTTCTGTTCTAATTCTGTTCTAATTCTGTTCTAGTTCTGTTCTAATTCTGTTCTAGTTCTGTTCTGTTCTAGTTCTGTTCTAGTTCTGTTCTGTTCTAGTTCTGTTCTAGTTCTGTTCTAGTTCTGTTCTAGTTCTGTTCTAGTTCTGTTCTAGTTCTGTTCTAGTTCAGTTCTAGTTCAGTTCTAGTTCAGTTCTAGTTCAGTTCTAGTTCAGTTCTAGTTCAGTTCTAGTTCAGTTCTAGTTCAGTTCTAGTTCAGTTCTAGTTCAGTTCTAGTTCAGTTCTAGTTCAGTTCTAGTTCAGTTCTAGTTCTAGTTCAGTTCTAGTTCAGTTCTAGTTCAGTTCTAGTTCAGTTCTAGTTCAGTTCTAGTTCAGTTCTAGTTCAGTTCTAGTTCAGTTCTAGTTCAGTTCTAGTTCAGTTCTAGTTCAGTTCTAGTTCAGTTCTAGTTCAGTTCTAGTTCAGTTCTAGATCAGTTCTAGTTCAGTTCTAGTTCAGTTCTAATTCAGTTCTAATTCAGTTCTAGTTCAGTTCTAGTTCAGTTCTAGTTCAGTTCTAGTTCAGTTCTAGTTCAGTTCTAATTCAGTTCTAATTCAGTTTTAGTTCAGTTTTAGTTCAGTTCTAGTTCAGTTCAGTTCAGTTCTAGTTCAGTTCTAGTTCAGTTCTAGTTCAGTTCTAGTTCAGTTCTAGTTCAGTTCTAGTTCAGTTCTAGTTCAGTTCTAGTTCAGTTCTAGTTCAGTTCTAGTTCAGTTCTAGTTCAGTTCTAGTTCAGTTCTAGTTCAGTTCTAGTTCAGTTCTAGTTCAGTTCTAGTTCAGTTCTAGTTCAGTTCTAGTTCAGTTCTAGTTCAGTTCTAGTTCAGTTCTAGTTCAGTTCTAGTTCAGTTCTAGTTCAGTTCTAGTTCAGTTCTAGTTCAGTTCTAGTTCAGTTCTAGTTCAGTTCTAGTTCAGTTCTAGTTCAGTTCTAGTTCAGTTCTAGTTCAGTTCTAGTTCAGTTCTAGTTCAGTTCTAGTTCAGTTCTAGTTCAGTTCTAGTTCAGTTCTAGTTCAGTTCTAGTTCAGTTCTAGTTCAGTTCTAGTTCAGTTCTAGTTCAGTTCTAGTTCAGTTCTAGTTCAGTTCTAGTTCAGTTCTAGTTCAGTTCTAGTTCAGTTCTAGTTCAGTTCTAGTTCAGTTCTAGTTCTGTTCTAGTTCAGTTCTAGTTCAGTTTTAGTTCAGTTCTAGTTCAGTTCTAGTTAATTTCCAGTTCAGTTCTAGTTCAGTTTAGTTCAGTTCTAGTTCAGTTCTAGTTCAGTTCTAGTTCAGTTCTAGTTCAGTTCTAGTTCAGTTCTAGTTCAGTTCTAGTTCAGTTCTAGTTCAGTTCTAGTTCAGTTCTAGTTCAGTTCTAGTTCATTTCCAGTTCAGTTCTAGTTCAGTTTTCTTCTAGTTCTAGACAATCGACTAAATACTAAACTATATACTAGACTATAGACTATACTATAGACTGGAATATTGACTAGACTATAGACTAGACTGTAGACACAGTTATTGTCTAGACTATGGACTAAACTATAGACTAGACTATAGAGTCTATAGTATATACTAAAACTAGACTATGGACTAAAGATTGTTTCGCTACTGTTAATTAACTATGTATAACTGTTTGAACTGATTCGTTGTTAGTTTGTTCGTTAGTTTTATCTTCTTATACAATTTATATTATCTATTTCCTTTCCCAGTTATTTTTTCCAAATAGTTATTTGGGTGACTTAACAGGAAATATGTATATAACTAAGGTGCTTAAGTTTTTGGGGTCTTTTGGTAACAACAACACAACAAAAGAACTTACTTTTTCAGCACACCACTTTTTCCCTCTCCTTAAGCAAAACTAAAAACTGCTAGCTAAACATTTCTGCTCTTGTTAAACATATAACAATAACAACAAATAATAAAGACAATATTTTGTTTAGAATATCAACTAGGGACTAGCCTAATGTTGTCAATGTTTAACAATATTTTGTTGTGCTGTATTTTACTTGCTTACTTACTACTTCAAACAAGTCTGAAACACAAAATATCCTTAATACAATAACAACAAATTGTATATCCTTGTCTAGTAACTACAATAAAGTAATAACAAAAAAAGGAACTAAACTTTAATGTTTATAATATTTTTAGCCATAGTTGTAGTTGTAGTTTTTTTATATTTTGTTTTCGGTTTAAACAAACAGCCGCTTTGGGCTGGTTGTTAAATATTTAATCTGTTTTCTTTTGAATCCTAAGCAGCAGAAAATTTGCAGCAACATTGAGGCTAAAACGGTTTTTGGCCAAATATTTGGCAGGAGAGTACTGTCTTGTTTGTTATTGGAATTAAGTAATTTAAATTTCTAAATGCATGTTGTATGAGTACTATAAGTAGTTGAGGTTTAGAGGAAAATAAATACATACCTACTTCAAAAATGGTATAAAGAAAGAGCGATAGATAAGCTCTTCAAATACATAAACAAATAATGAGAATTTTAGAACAAGGAAAGGGTTCATTGTTTGACAACCGTCTGGAGTAGTATTTAAAGTTATAGAAGTACATATTAGATAACTCTAACATTATTTGAAATGGACATTATATAAATATTTAACTCTATCATTAACTTATATAACTAGTCATTAGTCTAGTCTATAGTCTAGTCTATAGTCTAGTCTATAGTCTAGTCTATAGTCTAGTCTATAGTCTAGTCTATAGTCTAGTCTATAGTCTAGTCTATAGTCTAGTCTATAGTCTAGTCTATAGTCTAGTCTATAGTCTAGTCTATAGTCTAGTCTATAGTCTAGTCTATAGTCTAGTCTATAGTCTAGTCTATAGTCTAGTCTATAGTCTAGTCTATAGTCTAGTCTATAGTCTAGTCTATAGTCTAGTCTATAGTCTAGTCTATAGTCTAGTCTATAGTCTAGTCTATAGTCTAGTCTATAGTCTAGTCTATAGTCTAGTCTATAGTCTAGTCTATAGTCTAGTCTATAGTCTAGTCTATAGTCTAGTCTATAGTCTAGTCTATAGTCTAGTCTATAGTCTAGTCTATAGTCTAGTCTATAGTCTAGTCTATAGTCTAGTCTATAGTCTAGTCTATAGTCTAGTCTATAGTCTAGTCTATAGTCTAGTCTATAGTCTAGTCTATAGTCTAGTCTATAGTCTAGTCTATAGTCTAGTCTATAGTCTAGTCTATAGTCTAGTCTATAGTCTAGTCTATAGTCTAGTCTATAGTCTAGTCTATAGTCTAGTCTATAGTCTAGTCTATAGTCTAGTCTATAGTCTAGTCTATAGTCTAGTCTATAGTCTAGTCTATAGTCTAGTCTATAGTCTAGTCTATAGTCTAGTCTATAGTCTAGTCTATAGTCTAGTCTATAGTCTAGTCTATAGTCTAGTCTATAGTCTAGTCTATAGTCTAGTCTATAGTCTAGTCTATAGTCTAGTCTATAGTCTAGTCTATAGTCTAGTCTATAGTCTAGTCTATAGTCTAGTCTATAGTCTAGTCTATAGTCTAGTCTATAGTCTAGTCTATAGTCTAGTCTATAGTCTAGTCTATAGTCTAGACTATAGTCTAGTCTATAGTCTAGTCTATAGTCTATTCTATAGTCTAGTCTATAGTCTAGTCTATAGTCTAGTCTATAGTCTAGTCTATAGTCTAGTCTATAGTCTAGTCTATAGTCTAGTCTATAGTCTAGTTTATAGTCTAGTCTATAGTCTAGTCTATAGTCTAGTCTATAGTCTAGTCTATAGTCTAGTCTATAGTCTAGTCTATAATCTAGTCTATAGTCTAGTCTAGTCTATAGTCTAGTCTACAGTCTAGTCTATAGTCTAGTCTATAGTCTAGTCTGTAGTCTAGTCTATAGTCTAGTCTATAGTCTATTCTATAGTCTTGCTTATAGTCTCATGCATATTATAGTCCATGGTCTAGTCTATAGTTTTGTAAGCATCCTGAAATAAAATTTATTGATTTCCTTCTCTCATTACAGACACCCTCATTGGGATACGTTCCTCTGTGAATCCCGTCAGCATATGCTCTTCCATGTCATCATATCATCCTACTAGCGGAGTGCACTATACTAGTGCAGCTCCTGGCTCTTATATAAATACAGTAGCACACCACCAGCACAAGGCCAATTACTACCAGCTGGAGCCATTGTTTCGATAAGTAGTCTAACCAATACAGCTGCCCCAACAGGAACAATAATTATACAATACCAGCGACCATAATAACAACCACATCGGTGACAACACAGACACCAAAAACCCAAAAGCGAGTGACAATAATGGAACCCACCACAAATCATACATTTGATCCATTACTGCCAACAATGGTGGCATTGGCGGGAGCCAATGCTTCTAACAACAGCTCAAATTTACAACAGCAGCAACAACAGCAGCACCCTACACCCATAATAACAATAACAACCAATTCAGCACAGACACAAGAGGAAAAGGCCTGCAAGACTCAAGACAGTAAAGATGATAACGAAGATCCAAGAGGTATGTTGGATCGTATTACCCACGATCTAAATTATCTGTTAAATGGTGCTGAAGATGATCAAATACCACCACCACCCAGACCTCCAATGGGTACCATACCCTCTGCGGATTTGGCCAATGCGGAAGTAATATTTAAAACAGATGAACTGTAAGTGCTTGACAGACGGAAGTGAGAAAATCAAAATGTGAAATCATAAACAAAAACACAGGGTTAGTTAGGTGTAAAAATTTTGCAAAAATAAAAGGTTGTTAAGTGTAAATATTTACCTAAAGTTATAGTTAAAATAATGATAAACATAGTTAATGAAATAATTAAATAAATAACTAATGATTTCTTCAACATTTGCTTAATATATATAATATTGATGGCTCAACGTCGAATATCAAAAATACATGATCATGTTTAAATATTAAAATTTGTATAATAAAAATTAATTAATATTAAATTAACATATTTTCTTTTTTAGTAATAGATTTACATATGTAATAGAAAATACTCAACAAAAAAACTTTTCCTTAAGGCAGCTAAATATTTGTAAATAGAAAATCTCGAAATAGTTAAAAATATCTTAAAAAGGCTCTACAGTAAAATGAAGTAGTTTAACTATGGTTCAGTAATTGTTCAGTTCCAGTTTAGTTATAGTTTAGTCCTAGATCAGTTGTAGTTCTGTTCTAGTTCTGTTCTAGTTCTATTCTAGTTCTGTTCTAGTTCTATTCTAGTTCTGTTCTAGTTCTGTTCTAGTTCTGTTCTAGTTCTGTTCTAGTTCTGTTCTAGTTCTGTTCTAGTTCTGTTCTAGTTCTGTTCTAGTTCTGTTCTAGTTCTGTTCTGTTGTAGTTCTGTTCTAGTTCTGTTCTAGTTCTGTTTCTAGTTCTGTTCTAGTTCTGTTCTGTTCTGTTCTAGTTCTGTTCTAGTTCTGTTCTAGTTCTGTTCTAGTTCTGTTCTAGTTATTTTCTAGTTATTTTCTAGTTCTGTTCTAGTTCTGTTCTAGTTCTGTTCTAGTTCTGTTCTAGTTCTGTTCTAGTTATTTTCTAGTTCTGTTCTAGTTCTGTTCTAGTTCTGCTCTAGTTCTGTTCTAGTTCTGTTCTAGATCTGTTTCTAGTTCTGTTCTAGTTCTGTTCTAGTTATTTTCTAGTTCTGTTCTAGTTCTGTTCTAGTTCTGTTCTAGTTCTGTTCTAGTTCTGTTCTAGTTCTGTTCTAGTTCTGTTCTAGTTCTGTTCTAGTTCTGTTCTAGTTCTGTTCTAGTTCTGTTCTAGTTCTGTTCTAGTTATTTTCTAGTTATTTTCTAGTTCTGTTCTAGTTCTGTTCTAGTTGTTCTAGTTCTGTTCTAGTTCTTTTCTAGTTCTGTTCTAGTTCTGTTCTAGTTCTGCTCTAGTTCTGTTCTAGTTCTGTTCTAGTCTGTTCTAGTTCTGTTCTAGTTCTGTTCTAGTTCTGTTCTAGTTCTGTTCTAGTTCTGTTCTAGTTCTGTCTAGTTCTGTTCTGTTCTGTTCTAGTTCTGTTCTAGTTCTGTTCTAGTTCTGTTCTAGTTCTGTTCTAGTTCTGTTCTAGTTCTGTTCTAGTTCTAGTCTGTTCTAGTTCTGTTCTATTTCTGTTCTAGTTCTGTTCTAGTTCTGTTCTAGTTCTGTTCTAGTTCTGTTCTAGTTCTGTTCTAGTTCTGTTCTAGTTCTCTGTTCTAGTTCTGTTCTAGTTCTGTTCTAGTTTTTCTTTCTAGTTCTTTTCTAGTTCTGTTCTAGTTCTGTTCTAGTTCTGTTCTAGTTCTGTTCTAGTTATTTTCTAGTTCTGTTCTAGTTCTGTTCTAGTTCTGTCTAGTTCTGTTCTAGTTCTGTTCTAGTTCTGTTCTAGTTCTGTTCTAGTTCTGTTCTAGTCTGTTCTAGTTCTGTTCTAGTTCTGTTCTAGTTCTGTTCTAGTTCTGTTCTAGTTCTGTTCTAGTTCTGTTCTAGTTCTGTTCTAGTTCTGTTCTAGTTCTGTTCTGTTCTAGTTCTGTTCTAGTTCTGTTCTAGTTCTGTTCTAGTTCTGTTCTGTTCTAGTTCTGTTCTAGTTCTGTTCTAGTTCTGTTCTAGTTCTGTTCTAGTCTGTTCTAGTTCTGTTCTATTCTGTTCTAGTTCTGTTCTAGTTCTGTTCTAGTTCTTTTCTAGTTCTGTTCTAGTTCTGTTCTAGTTCTGTTCTAGTTCTGTTCTAGTTCTGTTCTAGTTCTGTTCTAGTTCTGTTCTAGTTCTGTTCTAGTTCTGTTCTAGTTCTGTTCTAGTTCTGTTCTAGTTCTGTTCTAGTTCTGTTCTAGTTCTGTTCTAGTTCTGTTCTAGTTCTGTTCTAGTTCTGTTCTAGTTCTGTTCTAGTTCTGTTCTGTTGTTCTGTTTTAGTTCTGTTCTAGTTTGTTCTAGTTCTGTTCTAGTTCTGTTCTAGTTTCTGTTCTAGTTCTGTTCTAGTTCTGTTCTAGTTCTGTTCTAGTTCTGTTCTAGTTCTGTCTAGTTCTGTTAGTTCTGTTCTAGTTCTGTTCTAGTTCTGTTCTAGTTCTGTTCTAGTTCTGTTCTAGTTCTGTTCTAGTTCTGTTCTAGTTCTGTTCTGTTCTGTTCTTTCTGTTCTAGTTCTTTCTAGTTCTGTTCTAGTTCTGTTCTAGTTCTGTTCTAGTTCTGTTCTAGTTCTGTTCTAGTTCTGTTCTAGTTCTGTTCTAGTTCTGTTCTAGTTCTGTTCTAGTTCTGTTCTAGTTCTGTTCTAGTTCTGTTCTAGTTCTGTTCTAGTTCTGTTCTAGTTCTGTTCTAGTTCTGTTCTAGTTCTGTTCTAGTTCTGTTCTAGTTCTGTTCTAGTTCTGTTCTAGTTCTGTTCTAGTTCTGTTCTAGTTCTGTTCTAGTTCTGTTCTAGTTCTGTTCTAGTTCTGTTCTAGTTCTGTTCTAGTTCTGTTCTAGTTCTGTTCTAGTTCTGTTCTAGTTCTTTCTAGTTCTGTTCTAGTTCTGTTCTAGTTCTATTCTAGTTCTAGTTCTGTTCTAGTTCTGTTCTAGTTCTGTTCTAGTTCTGTTCTAGTTCTAGTTCGTTCTAGTTCTGTTCTAGTTCTGTTCTAGTTCTGTTCTAGTTCTGTTCTAGTTGTGTTCTAGTTGTTCTAGTTCTGTTCTAGTTCTGTTCTAGTTCTGTTCTAGTTCTGTTCTAGTTGTGTTCTAGTTGTGTTCTAGTTCTGTAGTTGTTCTAGTTCTGTTCTAGTTCTATTCTAGTTCTGTTCTAGTTCTGTTCTAGTTCTGTTCTAGTTCTGTTCTTGTTCTGTTCTAGTTCTGTTCTAGTTCTGTTCTAGTTCTGTTCTAGTTCTGTTTAGTCTGTTCTAGTTCTGTTCTAGTTCTGTTCTAGTTCTGTTCTAGTTCTGTTCTAGTTCTGTTCTAGTTCTGTTCTAGTTCTGTTCTAGTTCTGTTCTAGTTCTGTTCTAGTTCTGTTCTAGTTCTGTTCTAGTTCTGTTCTAGTTCTGTTCTAGTTCTGTTCTAGTTCTGTTCTAGTTCTGTTCTAGTTCTGTTCTAGTTCTGTTCTAGTTCTGTTTCTAGTTCTGTTCTAGTTCTGTTCTAGTTCTGTTCTAGTTCTGTTCTAGTTCTGTTCTAGTTCTGTTCTAGTTCTGTTCTAGTTCTGTTCTAGTTCTGTTCTAGTTCTAGTTCTGTTCTAGTTCTGTTCTAGTTCTGTTCTAGTTCTGTTCTAGTTCTGTTCTAGTTCTGTTCTAGTTCTGTTCTAGTTCTGTTCTAGTTCTGTTCTAGTTCTGTTCTAGTTCTGTTCTAGTTCTGTTCTAGTTCTGTTCTAGTTCTGTTCTAGTTCTGTTCTCGTTCTGTTCTAGTTCTGTTCTAGTTCTGTTCTAGTTCTGTTTAGTTCTGTTTAGTTCTGTTCTAGTTCTGTTCTAGTTCTGTTCTAGTTCTGTTCTAGTTCTGTTTTAGTTCTGTTCTAGTTCTGTTCTAGTTCTGTTCTAGTTCTGTTCTAGTTCTGTTCTAGTTCTGTTCTAGTTCTGTTCTAGTTCTGTTCTAGTTCTGTTCTAGTTCTGTTCTAGTTCTGTTCTAGTTCTGTTCTAGTTGTTCTAGTTCTGTTCTAGTTCTGTTCTAGTTCTGTTCTAGTTCTGTTCTAGTTCTGTTAGTTCTGTTCTAGTTCTGTTCTAGTTCTGTTCTATTCTGTTTCTAGTTTTCTAGTTCTGTTCTAGTTCTGTTTCTTCGAAGTTCGGTTTCTATTATTTTCTTGTTCAGTTATAGTTCTAGTTCTAATTCGTTTCTGTTTTTATAACTGTAGAGCTTTTTTAACTTAAGTAGTCGTTTAAGTGTAATAGTTCAATTTGTTACCAAAAACGGTGTGTTATCAATCACAAAAAATATTAACAAAAATAATTAAAATTTATAATTAAACTACCATAAAACTATGTAAATATTAAACATTACTTAACTAATAACTTAAAAAAAGAATTTATGTAAATTAAATACAAACTTAACAAAATAAATGTTAAATAATAATTATTCCTAAAATGAAACTTAAAAGAAATTAGTTTTTAAAGAAAATTAATTCAATAAAAAAAACTTGTATAATTATAAATTAATTAATGAATAACTTAAATAAAACACTCTTTAACTTTAAACAACATTTTTGAAATATTTTAAAAAGAATTAATAATTAAATTAAAAAAAATAAATAAATAAACAATTTTCAAGAATCTTTGTTATAAAAAAATCCGTTGTTTTTATTAAAATAATTAATGGAAATTGAAAGGGTAAGTAGTAGTTTTGACAAAATTGAGAAATTATAAGGAAAAGGTTCAACTTGTTTACCGGTAGTTCTGTAGACGTTAATATTCATTAAAATATACGCAAGTAAAATGATAATACAGTGTCAATGGCACTGTGTTACCTTAAATTTTATTATTAAAGAATACAAATTTCCACATTTTCATTATAAAAATCCAGTTTAAAATGCAGTTTTTATTAACTTTTTTGTAACAATTAATTATAATAAATTATTAACAGTAAGAGGGTGATAAATTAAAACAAAATAATAAATATTACAACAAATTAAAAGCGGGAAAATGGGAAGCACCGGTTTGTTTTGTCACTTAAAACTAAAAGTACCTTAAAAGGGTTCAACATTGAACTTAACCCTTAAAAGGGTTTTTAAAATTGCTTGACATGTCCCACGAAAAATGTGGCCTCTCTATTGCGTATAGCACAAAAAAGAAGGGTGATCGGCCCGAAAGAATTTTGTCGTGTGTCTATGGAATTGCTTATAACAATGGTTTAGAGGGCTGTAGAAAAAAGAACACAAAATAATTACAATTATTGAAAGAGGAAACATTTAAAGCTAAAATACCTTCAACTTTGGCGGCTTCCGAACCCGATTCATTGACCTCTATACTAGCCTTATGCCAAATATCGCTAAAGGGTAAAGCAGTAGAGCTAGTATTGGCCGCTAATAGATTTTTAAAATTGGGACTCTTCACTAAACATTAAGTTGAAAACCCATCTACAGAACAAAAACTTCACATTTTATACTTTTTTCATAGTTATACTTGTCCACTTACCTGTTCCATCACCCGCCTTAAACTGCATTCGAAATCAATTTTGAATTTGGGCAACAACAATTGTACACTTTCCATTTGCATTTGTTCGGTTAACATTTGAAAATTTAAATCATTTATTTCAATTCCAATTCCTTCAAACCATCACGTTTATTGGGCAAAATCAATAACATCGACAGTTCATCATCGTGTTCATACGGCAATTCCACTACTCGGGCATCCAATTCTTTAAGTTCTACAAACTTGCACATCATTTCATTGTCCAACATCATGGGTATAGATTTGATACAATCTGCTGCTATATGGAAATCATATAAACCCGAGCGATAAGCACTAAACGGTAAAACCATTTATTTTGAAATTTGCCGCCAACAACAACAAAGCCAAGGCATTATCTTTTAAACTTATATCTGCTACACTCTTTTTAAACATTTCTCCACTGCAGTTCTTATAACTTTTAACACTTCTTCCCGATTTTCAAATTTAACTAAATCGGTTAAAGTTAAAAAGTAATTTCAGCAATGTTCTTAAATTGTGCATCCACTTCATAACTGTCATTGATAAGAATCTGGAACATATTTCCAATTGGTGTCTATTGAGTCTTGTGTTACTATGGCTAAATGCCGGCAAAATAATTGGCCATTTTGCCATTATTGGAAAACGATGGAGTTGTAGTTTAGCCTTTAATTCTTCTGCGGTTTTTCCATCAGATCCTAAATAAACTAGGGAGAGAAGAGCCTCCAGCAAAAAAGGTGATATGCAGATATTGCCTTCAGCAGCAGTTTCCGATGTTTGCCAGATTTGTAAATACTTCTAAGCCGAAATTTGTTTCATAGCTGTTGTTGTTTGAAGAGTCCATTTGATTTTGGCAAGATTATCTGCAATATAGATATTAAATTAAATATTTCGGAATATACCTTATATTTAGTTCTGTTCTAGTTCAGTTCTAGTTCAGTTCTAGTTCAGTTCTAGTTCAGTACTAGTTCAGTTCTAGTTCAGTTCTAGTTCAGTTCTAGTTCTGTTCTAGTATTTTTCCAGTTCTGTTCTAGTTCTGTTCTAGTTCAGTTCTAGTTCAGTTCTAATTCAGTTCTAGTTCAGTTCTAGTTCAGTTCTAGTTCAGTTCTAGTTCAGTTCTAGTTCAGTTCTAGTTCAGTTCTAGTTCAGTTCTGATTCAGTTCTAGTTCAGTTCTAGTTAAGTTCTAGTTCAGTTCTAGTTCAGTACTAGTTCAGTTCTAGCTCAGTTCAGTTCTAGTTCTGTTCTAATTCTGTTCTAGTTCTGTTCTAGTTCTGTTCTAGTTCTGTTCTAGTTCTGTTCTAGTTCTGTTCTAGTTCTGTTCTAGTTCTGATCTAGTTCTGTTCTAGTTCTGTTCTAGTCCTGTTCTAGTTCTGTTCTAGTTCTGTTCTAGTTCTGTTTCTAGTTCTGTTCTAGTTC
The DNA here is from genome assembly GCF_015586225.1 of Lucilia sericata. Classification (NCBI taxonomy): domain Eukaryota; kingdom Metazoa; phylum Arthropoda; class Insecta; order Diptera; family Calliphoridae; genus Lucilia; species Lucilia sericata. The sequence continues at coordinate 228,405 of NW_023994600.1, read as the reverse complement.
TGTTCTAGTTCTGTTCTAGTTCTGTTCTAGTTCTGTTCTAGTTCTGTTCTAGTTCTGTTCTAGTTCTGTTCTAGTTCTGTTCTACTTCTGTTCTAGTTCTGTTCTAGTTCTAGTTCTGTTCTAGTTCTGTTCTAGTTCTGTTCTAATTCTGTTCTAGTTCTTTCTAGTTCTGTTCTAGTCTGTCTAGTTCTGTTCTAGTTCTGTTCTAGTTCTGTTCTAGTTCTGTTCTAGTTCTGTTCTAGTTCTGTTCTAGTTCTGTTCTAGTTCTGTTCTAGTTCTGTTCTAGTTCTATTCTAGTTCTGTTCTAGTTCTGTTCTACTTCTGTTCTAGTTTGTTCTAGTCTGCTCTAGTTCTGTTCTAGTTCTGTTCCAGTTCTGTTCTAGTTCTGTTCTAGTTCTGTTCTAGTTCTGTTCTAGTTCTGTTCTAGTTCTGTTCTAGTTCTGTTCTAGTTCTGTTCTAGTTCTGTTCTAGTTCTGTTCTAGTTCTGTTCTAGTTCTGTTCTAGTTCTGTTCTAGTTCTGTTCTAGTTCTGTTCTAGTTCTGTTCTAGTTCTGTTCTAGTTCTGTTCTAGTTCTGTTCTAGTTCTGTTCTAGTTCTGTTCTAGTTCTGTTCTAGTTCTGTTCTAGTTCTGTTCTAGTTTGTTCTAGTTTGTTCTAGTTCTGTTCTAGTTCTGTTCTAGTTCTGTTCTAGTTCTGTTCTAGTTCTGTTCTAGTTCTGTTCTAGTTGTTCTAGTTCTGTTCTAGTTCTGTTCTAGTTCTGTTTAGTTCTGTTTTAGTTCTGTTCTAGTTCTGTCTAGTTCAGTTCTAGTTCAGTTCTAGTTCAGTCTAGTTCGTTCTAGTTCTGTTCTAGTCTGTTCTAGTCTGTTCTAGTTCTGTTCTAGTTCTGTTCTAGTTCTGTTCTAGTTCTGTTCTAGTTCTTTCTAGTTCTGTTCTAGTTCTTTTCTAGTTCTGTTCTAGTTCTGTTCTAGTTCTGTTCTAGTTCTGTTCTAGTTCTGTTCTAGTTCTGTTCTAGTTCTGTTCTAGTTCTGTTCTAGTTCTGTTCTAGTTCTGTTCTAGTTCTGTTCTAGTTCTGTTCTAGTTCTGTTCTAGTTCTGTTCTAGTTCTGTTCTAGTTCTGTTCTGTAGTCTGTTCTAGTTCTGTTCTAGTTCTGTTCTAGTTCTGTTCTAGTTTTGTTCTAGTTCTGTTCTAGTTCTGTTCTAGTTCTGTTCTAGTTCTGTTCTAGTTCTGTTTTTCTGTTCTAGTCTGTTCTAGTTCTGTTCTAGTTCTGTTCTAGTTCTGTTCTAGTTCTGTTCTAGTTTCAGTTCTAGTTCTGTTCTAGTTCTTTCTAGTTCTGTTCTAGTTCTGTTCTAGTTCTGTTCTAGTTCTGTTCTAGTTCTGTTCTAGTTCTGTTCTAGTTTTTCTAGTTCTGTTCTAGTTCTGTTCTACTTCTGTTCTAGTTCTGTTCTAGTTCTGTCTAGTTCTGTTCTAGTTCTGTTCTAGTTCTGTTCTAGTTCTGTTCTGTTTTGTTCTTTTCTAGTTCTGTTCTAGTTCTGTTCTAGTTCTGTTCTAGTTCTGTTCTAGTTCTGTTCTAGTTCTGTTCTAGTTCTGTTCTAGTTCTGTTCTAGTTCTGTTCTAGTTCTAGTTCTGTTCTAGTTCTGTTCTAGTTCTAGTTCTGTTCTAGTTCTGTTCTAGTTCTGTTCTAGTTCTGTTCTAGTTCTGTTCTAGTTCTGTTCTAGTTCTGTTCTAGTTCTGTTCTAGTTCTGTTCTAGTTCTGTTCTAGTTCTGTTCTAGTTCTGTTCTAGTTCTGTTCTAGTTCTGTTCTAGTTCTGTTCAGTTCTGTTCTAGTTCTGTTCTAGTTCTGTTTTAGTTCTGTTCTGTTCTAGTTCTGTTCTAGTTCTGTTCTAGTTCTGTTCTAGTTCTGTTCTAGTTCTGTTCTAGTTCTGTTCTAGTTCTGTTCTAGTTCTGTTCTAGTTCTTTCTAGTTCTGTTCTAGTTTGTTCTAGTTCTGTTCTGTTTTAGTTTTTCTAGTTCTGTTTTTACTTCGTTTAGTTCTAGTTGTTTCAGTTCTGTTCTAGTTCTTCTAGTTCTTTCTAGTTCAGTTCTAGTTTGTTCTAGTTCTTTCTAGTTCTGTTCTAGTTTGTTCTAGTTCTGTTCTGTTCTAGTTCTGTTCTAGTTCTGTTCTAGTTCTGTTCTAGTTCTGTTCTAGTTCTGTTCTAGTTCTGTTCTAGTTCTGTTCTAGTTCTGTTCTAGTTCTGTTCTAGTTCTGTTCTAGTTCTGTTCTAGTTCTGTTCTGTTCTGTTCTAGTTCTGTTCTAGTTCTGTTCTAGTTCTGTTCTAGTTCTGTTCTAGTTCTGTTAGTTCTGTTCTAGTTCTGTTCTAGTTCTGTTCTAGTTTGTTCTAGTTCTGTTCTAGTTCTGTTCTAGTTCTGTTCTAGTTCTGTTCTAGTTCTGTTCTAGTTCTGTTCTAGTTCTGTTCTAGTTCTGTTCTAGTTCTGTTCTAGTTCTGTTCTAGTTCTTTCTAGTTCTGTTCTAGTTTCTAGTTCTGTTCTAGTTTGTTCTAGTTCGTTCTAGTTCTGTTCTAGTTCTGTTCTAGTTCTGTTCTAGTTCTGCTCTAGTTCTGTTCTAGTTCTGTTCTAGTTCTGTTCTAGTTCTGTTCTAGTTCTGTTCTAGTTCTGTTCTAGTTCTGTTCTAGTTCTGTTCTAGTTCTGTTCTAGTTCTGTTCTAGTTCAGTTCTAGTTCAGTTTCTAGTTCTGTTCTAGTTCTGTTCTAGTTCTGTTCTGTTCGAGTTCTGTTCTAGCTCTGTTCTAGCTCTGTTCTAGTTCAGTTCTAGTTCAGTTCTAGTTCTATTTCAAGTTTAGTTGTTATTCAGAGTACTCTGACACACTTTTAAATTTTGTATTTCTATAATATTGATCTTTTTTAACAATTCAGTTAAAAAAATTTGAATTGCTTATGGTTTTTATAATTAACCACTTTGTATTAACATATTTGTTTATAAATTTATTTTTTATTTTAATAAAATTTTTATATTTTATTACTCAACACACTTTGTATTAAACCAACTTTTGAACACTACTAACAGAATGTTTACTGATTTTTATCATATTTATTCACTTTGTTTAAAAATATGTATTTTAACAATTTTTTTTTTGTTTTGGTTTATTTATAATTTTGAAAAATTTTTTAAAAGATTTTTTTATTGGGTTTATAAACAATTTGGGAAACACGTCAATAAACATTTACTGTTTGTTTCTTTTTGACAGATTTGTTTTCATTTTTGAAAATATATATAGTATTTTGCATTTTTAAATTGATTTAAAAAATACCAACTGCCTAAATCACTTGCAATTAAAAACTAGTAATTTTTAGATTTTCACAAAACACAAGTAGAAAAAAATCAGAAATAAGTGAACTGTAGAAAAAGCTGTATGGAAATGGGAAACTATATAAATAATGAATGATGTGGGCGATTTTTGAATTTGAAAAACGTTTTAAAATTTTTTTCGAATTTTTTGTTTTAAACAAAACAAAAACATTAAATTACATCACAAGTATTTTAAAATTTTTCTAAACACATTTGTTATTTGTTGATTTTATTATTAAAATATTAACAAAATTAAAAAATAATTTCAAATTTGCTGCTTTTGTAGTTCTTTACATTATTTTATGTATTAAATAAAATTTTCCAAATTTTCTACCTCGTTTTCTTTTTTTTTTAATAAATATTTTTTCAAAATTTTTCTGCGTTTAGTTACTAAAACGTTTTAATCTCTGCGAAATCTAAATGAAAACTGAAAATATCATAAAAAAAGTTTAGAAAATTTGTTCTCCCTCATTTATTTTAGATTTTTTTTTACTCGTCTTTTTAATATTTTTGTTGAAAGAATATCAACAGAATGTGTACAACATTTATTCGTTATTATATACAAAAAAACATAAATTCGCATTATTGTTGTTGTTATTGTATTTCAGTTTTATCTATTTATATTGCATTTTCATTTTTAATAGTTTATTTTTCTCTATTTCTCTCTTATCTCTTTTAGTAAATTTATTTTATCTTTTCACATCTCTTGTTTATTTGAGAATTATATATTATAATCTTTATAGAATCTTAATATAATTTTCTTTTTACCGGCATCAAGAATTTTGCGTGATGACGTCATATTATATTGTTTATATGAGCATTAGTTTAAAATTTGAGAGTAAGTATGCGATCATGCTGATCATTTGTGTGTAGGTATGTAATTCCACTTAAATTGTTCTTACTAATCTGGAGCATTGGGTAAATAGTGGAAAATATAATAATAAATCTTTTATGATATGTAACGAATTTTAGACACGCTTTTTTAGAAAAAGTTGAGAAATTACGAAATCTCAAACAAAACTTTTTTAAAATCAAGTTTTTCCCGGTTCAATTCTAGTGCAGTTGTAGTTCAGTTCTAGTTCAGTTGTAGTTCAGTTTTAGTTCAGTTGTAGTTCAGTTGTAGTTCAGTTGTAGTTCAGTTTTAGTTCAGTTGTAGTTCAGTTGTAGTTCAGTTCTAGTTCAGTTCTAGTTCAGTTCTAGTTCAGTTCTAGTTCAGTTCTAGTTCAGTTCTAGTTCAGTTCTAGTTCAGTTCTAGTTCAATTCTAGTTCAGTTCTAGTTCAGTTCTAGTTCAGTTCTAGTTCAGTTCTAGTCGTCAGTTCAGTTCCAGTTCTAGTTCAGTTCTAGTTCAGTTCCAGTTCAGTTCTAGTTCAGTTCTAGTTCAGTTCTAGTTCAGTTCTAGTTCAATTCTAGTTCAGTTCTAGTTCAGTTCTAGTTCAGTTCTAGTTCAGTTCCAGTTCAGTTCTAGTTCAGTTCTAGTTCAGTTTTAATTCAGTTCTAGTTCAGTTCTAGTTCAGTTCTAGTTCAGTTCTAGTTCAGTTCTAGTTCAGTTCTAGTTCAGTTCTAGTTCAGTTCTAGTTCAGTTCTAGTTCAGTTCTAGTTCAGTTCTAGTTCAGTTGTAGTTCAGTTGTAGTTCAGTTGTAGTTCAGCTGTAGTTCAGTTCTAGTTCAGTTCTAGTTCAGTTCTAGTTCAGTTCTAGTTCAGTTCTAGTTCAGTTTTAGTTCAGTTCTAGTTCAGTTCTAGTTCAGTTCTAGTTCAGTTCTAGTTCAGTTGCAGTTTAGTTCTAGTTCAGTTCTAGTTCAGTTCTTCGAAATCTCAAACAAAACATTTTTAAAATCAAGTTTTTCCCGGTTCTATTCTAGTGCAGTTGTAGCTCAGTTCTAGTTCAGTTTTAGTTCAGTTGTAGTTCAGTTGTAGTTCAGTTGTAGTTCAGTTCTAGTTCAGTTCTAGTTCAGTTGCAGTTTAGTTCTAGTTCAGTTCTAGTTCAGTTCTAGTTCAGTTCTAGTTCAGTTCTAGTTCAGTTCTAGTTCAGTTCTAGTTCAGTTCTAGTTCAGTTCTAGTTCAGTTCTAGTTCAGTTCTAGTTCAATTCTAGTTCAGTTCTAGTTCAGTTCTAGTTCAGTTCTAGTTCAGTTCTAGTTCAGTTCCAGTTCAGTTCTAGTTCAGTTCTAGTTCAGTTTTAATTCAGTTCTAGTTCAGTTCTAGTTCAGTTCTAGTTCAGTTCTAGTTCAGTTCTAGTTCAGTTGCAGTTAGTTCTAGTTCAGTTCTAGTTCAGTTAGTCTAGTTCAGTTCTAGTTCAGTTCTAGTTCAGTTCTAGTTCAGTTGCAGTTTAGTTCTAGTTCAGTTCTAGTTTCAGTTCTTCGAAATCTCAAACAAAACATTTTTAAAATCAAGTTTTTCCCGGTTCTATTCTAGTGCAGTTGTAGCTCAGTTCTAGTTCAGTTTTAGTTCAGTTGTAGTTCAGTTGTAGTTCAGTTGTAGTTCAGTTCTAGTTCAGTTCTAGTTCAGTTGCAGTTTAGTTCTAGTTCAGTTCTAGTTCAGTTCTAGTTCAGTTCTAGTTCAGTTCTAGTTCAGTTCTAGTTCAGTTCTAGTTCAGTTCTAGTTCAGTTCTAGTTCAGTTCTAGTTCAGTTCTAGTTTCAGTTCTAGTTCAGTTCTAGTTCAGTTCTAGTTCAGTTCTAGTTCAGTTCTAGTTCAGTTCTAGTTCAGTTCTAGTTCAGTTCTAGTTCAGTTCTAGTTCAGTTCTAGTTCTAGTTCAGTTCTAGTTCAGCTCTATTTCAGTTCTAGTTCAGTTCTATTTCAGTTCTAGTTCAGTTCTATTTCAGTTCTAGTTCAGTTATAGTTCAGTCATAGTTCAGTTATAGTTTAGTTATATAGTTCAGCTTATTTATAGTTATAGTTTAGTTTAGTTAAAGTTAAAGTTCAGTTCTAGTTCAGTTCTAGTTCTAGTTCAGTTCTAGTTCAGTTCAAGTTCAGTTCTAGTTCAGTTCTAGTTCTAGTTCAGTTCTAGTTCAGTTCTAGTTCAGTTCTAGTTCAGTTCTAGTTCAGTTCTAGTTCAGTTCTAGTTCAGTTCTAGTTCAGTTCTAGTTCAGTTCTAGTTCAGTTCTAGTTCGGTTCTAGTTCTGTTCTAGTTCTGTTCTAGCTCTGTTCTGGTTCTGTTCTAGTTCTGTTCTAGTTCTGTTCTGTTCTAGTTCTGTTCTAGTTCTGTTCTAGTTCAGTTCTAGTTCAGTTCTAGTTCAGTTCTAGTTCAGTTCTAGTTCAGTTCTAGTTCAGTTCTAGTTCAGTTCTAGTTCAGTTCAGTTCTAGTTCAGTTTCAAGTTCAGTTCTAGTTCAGTTCTAGTTCAGTTCTAGTTCAGTTCTAGTTCAAGTTCAGTTTTAGTTCAGTTTTAGGTTCAGTTCTAGTTCAGTTCTAGTTCAGTTCTAGTTCTGTTCAGTTCTAGTTCAGTGCTAGTTCAGTTCTAGTTCAGTTCTAGTTCAGTTCTAGTTCAGTTCTAGTTCAGTTCTAGTTTAGTTCTAGTTCATTTCTGGCACAGTTCGGTTTTAGTTCTGCTCTAGTTCTGTTCTAGTTGTGTCCTAGTACTGTTCTAGTTGTGTCCAAGTTCTGTTCTAGTTGTTCTAGTTCTGTTCTAGTTCAATTCTTGTCAAGTTCTGCAATTGTAGTCCGGTTTAGTTGAGTTCCTTTCTGATTAACACATGTTAGAATATGTATTATAGACTAACATTCTTAAACCACCTATTATAGCGTATCATAATTATTTTATGTTCAATTTCAATATATTTTCAAAACGACTGCCATAATGATCACTCATTCATTCATACCAATCATTTGATATTAGACAGACATTAAGACAATTTTTGCTCTATATATTTGAAGAAAAATACATAAAATTTTTTATTATTATTGAGGAAAAAAAACAAAACTAAATAAGGCACAAACAATTAGTTAAAAATGTTGTAGAGGAAACTTTTAATACAGATGTTTAAAAACTAATTTACAGAAAGCAAATTAGTAATGTTTCAACAAGGGGTGATTTCATATTAAATATTAACAACACAGCAGCAGTATGTGATGTATTTAAACTAAATAATAAAAAAAAAAAAAACAGAATTTTTAGCAGCCCAATGTTGCAATTTAATTATTGAGTTGTAAAAAAAAGACCGCCTCATAATTTGCCATTATGTAGTCAAGTTTTCTAAATATGATTTGAAAAAAAAAAATTACCATTCATTGTATATATTAAAGAGAACTATTGTTATAACATGACACACCAAATTGATGTGTTTATGATTTGTAGGCAGGGAGGCATGTTTATTATATAGAATGGTTGGGTTAGGAACGCTATAGTAAGTACTATGGAAATACTTAATAGACTACCATAATATGAATTATGTTTTGAATAGAATTGAGGATTTTGAATCCAAAATTATATATTTCTTGCTTTTCTTTTTGATATACTTTATTAAGAACAATAATTGATAGCTGGTTTGTAGATGATTTGCTGTAGGTTTGCAACAGAAAACTGCAATGTGCAACAACATAACTGCTTACTCATCACTTATTTTTCAAACACAACACTTTCAAAATTAATATTTTTTTTAAAAAATCATGTTTAATACTTAAATATAAAACTTTTACTTTTCTTATATAAAAAAAATGGCATAATACAAATTTGAAATTTATTAAAAAGGAGAAAATACCTTTAAAAAAATTCTAGGAATTTTAGGTGGGAGATTTCTAAAGTTACTCTTCGATTCTACACAAACATTACTTTTCAGCCTATAAAATTTTGAAATGAAGGATGAAGTACAAAATTCGAGTAAATGAATAAAATTATTATAAATATGAAAAAGAGAGAAACAAAATATGATTAAATAATGAAAAAGCATGCAAAAAAAATAATATAAATAAATGCGTGCGAATATATGCCAAAGATAAAAAAGAAAGAGCAGAATGGGGGGAGAGGCTAAACGGTTTAAAATTTTAAGTTGAATAAAACATGAAATTCTTTTAGAAGGAGGAAATATAACAATAATAAAATACATACTGTATACAAAATTTTAAAAATTTCTTAAGAAGCTCTACTTCAAAAAATACCTGTACTTTGTTTTACCTTAAACTCCTTTAAAAGCAATGACTCTATTAAGCTTAAGTAAACTGTTGTTGAGGCAAAGGCAAACAAATAATAATAATAATAAATGAAAATTTAAATGCTGAGTAGAGGAGGGGGAGGGTTGTAGTGAGCGTTGGAATGTTGTTATTGTTGTACAATTTAGAAGGTGAAACCACCCTCTGGGGCTTTTGTTTGTTGTGCATTAAATTCAAGCGCACCATTAACTTCTTGGGGTGCCAACTCTGATTCAGCACCATCAGCACTGCTAAAGTAAGCATCCACAATGGCATAGGCTTTCTTATACACCTCTTCATTTTCATGTTGTTGCAAATTTTCCAATTTATCCAAACCGCCCATTTCCTCTACCATTAGACAAAGGTTTTCAGCGCCACCCAATCTATCGGCCAGGGCAAAGAGATTCGACAGGCCGGTCAAAACAACTTTAATGGTACGCGGATCCTTGGCATCGAGTAAATCACAGAATGGTTTTAATATTTGATATTTTTCAATTAAATCAATTATCTGTTCTGGAGTACCGGATGTGGTGGTATTAGTAACAGCCCAGGCAGCTTCCTTTTGTGATTTAAAATCGCCCTTTTCCAAGACATTACGTATTTGCGAGAAGATGTCTGTGTAATCAAAGCAAATAAATAATGGAAAATATAAATAAAATTGTAAATAAAGCAATAATTTGAGTATTGAAATAAGAGGGGGAGGCTGGAATGTTGTTCACCATAGCGGAAGTAAAGGTGGTTATTTAAATTTACTATAAGCATTATGCATAGATGGTTTTATGGTTTTATTTACATAGTTTAGCAATTGTTAAATTAGAAACATTTGAAAGAAGAAATTACTTTTGAATTACACCATATATTCTACACTGACCATCAAGAGAGTTTTACACTATAGAGGTATGTTTGCCTGTTATATATAGCGGATATATCTTTCAAACTAAATTAAAATACGACAAATGATATACATAACATCCTTTACGAATTCCATTATATTTGCCATTTTAGTTCTGCTCTAGTTCTGTTCTTAGTTCTGTTCTAGTTCTGTTCTAGTTCTGTTCTAGTTCTGTTCTAGTTCTGTCAGTTCTGTTCTAGTTCTGTTCTAGTTCTGTTCTAGTTCGGTTCTATTCTGTTCTAGTTCTGTTCTAGTTCTGTTCTAGTTCTGTTCTAGTTTCTGTTCTAGTTCTGTTCTAGTTCTGTTCTAGTTCTGTTCTAGTTCTGTTCTAGTTCTGTTCTAGTTCTGTTCTAGTTCTGTTCTAGTTCTGTTCTAGTTCTGTTCTGTTCTAGTTCTGTTCTAGTTCTGTTCTGTTCTGTTCTATTCTGTTCTAGTTCTGTTCTAGTTCTGTTCTAGTTCTGTTCTAGTTCTGTTCTAGTTCTGTTCTAGTTCTGTTCTGTTCTAGTAGTTCTGTTCTAGTTCTGTTCTAGTTCTGTTCTAGTTCTGTTCTAGTCTGTTCTAGTTCTGTTCTAGTTCTGTTCTAGTTCTGTTCTAGTTCTATTCTAGTTCTGTTCTAGTTCTGTTCTAGTTCTGTTCTAGTTCTGTTCTAGTTCTGTTCTAGTTCTGTTCTAGTTCTGTTTGTTCTGTTCTAGTTCTGTTCTAGTTCTGTTCTAGTTCTGTTCTAGTTCTGTTCTAGTTCTGTTCTAGTTCTGTTCTGGTTCTGGTTCTGTTCTGGTTCTGTTCTAGTTCTGTTCTAGTTCTGTTCTAGTTCTGTTCTAGTTCTGTTCTAGTTCTGTTCTAGTTCTGTTCTAGTTCTGTTCTAGTTCTGTTCTTGTTCTGTTCTAGTTCTGTTCTAGTTCTGTTCTAGTTCTGTTCTAGTTCTGTTCTAGTTCTGTTCTAGTTCTGTTCTAGTTCTGTTCTAGTTCTGTTCTAGTTCTGTTCTACTTCTGTTCTAGTTCTGTTCTAGTTCTGTTCTAGTTCTGTTCTAGTTCTGTTCTAGTTCTGTTCTAGTTCTGTTCTAGTTCTGTTCTAGTTCTGTCCTAGTTCTGTTCTAGTTCTGTTCTAGTTCTGTTCTAGTTCTGTTCTAGTTCTGTTCTAGTTCTGTTCTATTTCTGTTCTAGTTCTGTTCTAGTTCTGTTCTAGTTCTGTTCTAGTTCTGTTCTAGTTCTGTTCTAGTTCTGTTCTAGTTCTGTCCTAGTTCTGTTCTAGTTCTGTAGTTCTGTTCTAGTTCTGTTCTAGTTCTGTTCTAGTTCTGTTCTAGTTCTGTTCTAGTTCTGTTCTAGTTCTGTTCTAGTTCTGTTCTAGTTCTGTTCTATTTCTGTTCTAGTTCTGTTCTAGTTCTGTTCTAGTTCTGTTCTAGTTCTGTTCTAGTTCTGTTCTAGTTCTGTTCTAGTTCTGTCTAGTTCTGTTCTAGTTCTGTTCTAGTTCTGTTCTAGTTCTGTTCTAGTTCTGTTCTAGTTCTGTTCTAGTTCTGTTCTAGTTCTGTTCTAGTTCTGTTCTAGTTCTGTTCTAGTTCTGTTCTAGTTGTTCTAGTCTGTTCTAGTTCTGTTTAGTTCTGTTCTAGTTCTGTTCTAGTTCTGTTCTAGTTCTGTTCTAGTTCTGTTCTAGTTCTGTTCTAGTTCTGTTCTAGTTCTTTGTTCTAGTTCTGTTCTAGTTCGTTCTAGTTCTGTTCTAGTTCTGTCTAGTTCTGTTCTAGTTCTGTTCTAGTTCTGTTCTAGTTCTGTTCTAGTTCTGTTCTATTCTAGTTCTGTTTAGTTCTGTTCTAGTTGTTCTAGTTCTGTTCTAGTTCTGTCCTAGTTCTGTTCTAGTTCTGTTCTAGTTCTGTTCTAGTTATGTTCTAGTTCTGTTCTAGTTCTGTTCTAGTTCTGTTCTAGTTCTGTTCTAGTTCTGTCTAGTTCTGTTCTAGTTCTGTTTAGTTCTGTTCTAGTTCTGTTCTAGTTCTGTTTTAGTTCTGTTCTAGTTCTGTTCTAGTTCTGTTCTAGTTATGTTCTAGTTCTAGTTCTGTTCTAGTTCGGTTATAGTTGTGTTCTAGTTATGTTATAGTTCTGTTCTATTTCGGTTTAGATCTGTTCTAATTCTATTCTAATTCGGTTATAGATCTCTTCTAGTCCTCTTCTAGTTCTGTTCTAGTTCAGTTCTATTTCTGTTCTAATGAAACAAAAATTTAATTATAAATCAAATTAAGTCTTACTTAAAGAAAAACAGTAATTGATAAAAAAAAAAATGTAATGCAAATAAACGAAAAACCAATTAAAAACTGTAGTCGATATAGTAATTTATTCTCCCTAACCTAAAAGAAAAATACATGAACTAATTTGTAAAACGTTTAGTAAGAAACTGTTTAAAGTAAATTTAAACAAGTCACTTAAAAATTAAAGGAAAAAATGAAAAAAGAGTAACATGGTAGGGAGAAAGTAAAATTAAACATTATTTAACTTACCCGCATCAATAACAGCTTGTATTTGTTTTTGATTTCCGGCTGTTATATTACTTATAGTCCAGGCAGCTTCCTTGACAAATTATTCTTTGAATGTTGTAAAAAATACCCAACTTAGGTAAACCGCCAGCAGCAATTACGGCATCAGTTCTAAGGAAATAGAAAAGAAAAAAAATTTAAAACAAAAGTTGAGAAAAATTTTTCAAATAAAGAAGAAAAACAAATAAAATTAAATAGATAAGAGAAAAAGATGAAAATGTAAAAAATATGCTTAAACTAATACTATTTGAGCTATTTAATAAAATTAAAAACGACACTAATGGCAAAAACTGACACCAACAAAAAATGCTAAAATGTAAGTTATAACACAGCAGGTGAAGGGGCTGACAAAATAAAAAATGCCAAGTAATTTAAACAAATTAAGTAGAACGAACGCATTAATAAAAAAAACTAAAGATGCTGAAGAAGGAAATCTTTTTTTTTGTTTCAACTTAGCTGCCTTAGCTCTAGGACAGCAGTAAAAGGTGTAAAAAATTCATTAACATTTGTAAAATTGTAGAGAATATAAGGTGCCAATTTATAAACACAGTATGAAATGCAAATGCGTAAGCAGGATACGATACTCTGATTCCCATGATGATGATGATGAAGACGATGACGTTACAAACGTGTTAAAACTTCTATATTATTCGTTTGATACGTTAAAGGAAAAGACAATTGTCATCACTATTCAAGTGGCGGCTAGAATTAAATTAACAAATTATTTTGTAAGTAGTTGTTGTATTGAACACTACTTAATGTGTATAACTACAAAGGCTCAGAATTTGTGGATTCATAAAAACGAATTTTAAATGAAATTTATTTAAATGTTTTACCTACAATTGGGAGATAAGTAAATTAAACTGGGATATTATATTATTGCTAGGAAAACCAAAGAAAGAAATAGAACATAACTACAACAGAACTACAACAGAACTAGAACAGAACTAGAACAGAACTAGAACAGAACTAGAACAGAACTAGAACAGAACTAGAACAGAACTAGAACAGAACTAGAACAGAACTAGAACAGAACTAGAACAGAACTAGAACAGAACTAGAACAGAACTAGAACAGAACTAGAACAGAACTAGAACAAAAACTAGAAGAAACTAGAACAGAACTAGAACAGAACAGAACTAGAACAGAACTAGAACAGAACTAGAACAGAACTAGAACAGAACTAGAACAGAACTAGAACAGAACTAGAACAGAACTAGAAACTAGAACTAGAACAGAACTAGAACAGACTAGAACAGAACTAGAACAGAACTAGAACAGAACTAGAACAGAACTAGAACAGAACTAGAACAGAACTAGAACAGAACTAGAACAGAACTAGAACAGAACTAGAACAGAACTAGAACAGAACTAGAACAGAACTAGAACAGAACTAGAACAGAACTAGAACAGAACCAGAACAGAACTAGAACAGAACTAGAACTAGAACAGAACTAGAACAGCACTAGAACAGAACTAGAACAGAACTAGAACAGAACTAGAACAGAACTAGAACAGAACTAGAAGAGAACTAGAACAGAACTAGAACAGAACTAGAACAGAACTAGAACAGAACTAGAACAGAACTAGAACAGAACTAGAACAGAACTAGAACAGAACTAGAACAGAACTAGAACAGAACTAGAACAGAACTAGAACAGAACTAGAACAGAACTAGAACAGAACTAGAACAGAACTAGAACAGAACTAGAACAGAACTAGAACAGAACTAGAACAGAACTAGAACAGAACTAGAACAGAACTAGAACAGAACTAGAACAGAACTAGAACAGAACTAGAACAGAACTAGAACAGAACTAGAACAGAACTAGAACAGAACTAGAACAGAACTAGAACAGAACTAGAACAGAACTAGAACAGAACTAGAACAGAACTAGAACAAACTAGAACGAACTAGAACAGAACTAGAACAGAACTAGAACAGAACTAGAACAAACTAGAACAGAACTAGAACAGAACTAGAACAGAACTAGAACAGAACTAGAACAGAACTAGAACAGAACTAGAACAGAACTAGAACAGAACTAGAACAGAACTAGAACAGAACTAGAACAGAACTAGAACATAATAGAAGAGAACTAGAACAGAATAAAACAGAACTAGAACAGAACTAGAACAAACTAGAACAGAACTAGAACAGAACTAGAACAGAACTAGAACAGAACTAGAACAGAACTAGAACAGAACTAGAACTGAACTAGAACTGAACTAGAACTGAACTAGAACTGAACTAGAACTGAACTAGAACTGAACTAGAACTGAACTAGAACTGAACTAGAACTGAACTAGAACTGAACTAGAACTGAACTAGAACTGAACTAGAAACTGAACTAGAACTGAACTAGAACTGAACTAGAAACTGAACTAGAACTGAACTAGAACTGAACTAGAACTGAACCAGAACTGAACTAGAACTGAACTAGAACTGAACTAGAACTGAACTAGAACTGAACTAGAACAGAACTAGAACTGAACTAGAACAAACTAGAACTGAACTAGAACTGAACTAGAACTGAACTAGAACTGAACTAGAACTGAACTAGAACTGAACTAGAACTGAACTAGAACTGAACTAGAACTGAACTAGAACTGAACTAGAACTGAACTAGAACTGAACTAGAACTGAACTAGAACAGAACTAGAACAGAACTAGAAAACTGAACTAGAACTGAACTAGAACTGAACTAGAACTGAACTAGAACTGAACTAGAATGAACTAGAACTGAACTAGAACTGAACTAGAACTGAACTAGAACTGAACTAGAACTGAACTAGAACTGAACTAGAACTGAACTAGAACTGAACTAGAACTGAACTAAACTGAACTAGAACTGAACTAGAACTGAACTAGAACTGAACTAGAACTGAACTAGAACTGAACTAGAACTGAACTAGAACTGAACTAGAACTGAACTAGAACTGAACTAGAACTGAACTAGAACTGAACTAGAACTGAACTAGAACTGAACTAGAACTGAACTAGAACTGAACTAGAACTGAACTAGAACTGAACTAGAACTGAACTAGAACTGAACTAGAACTGAACTAGAACTGAACTAGAACTGAACTAGAACTGAACTAGAACTGAACTAGAACTGAACTAGAACTGAACTAGAACTGAACTAGAACTGAACTAGAACTGAACTAGAACTGAACTAGAACTGAACTAGAACTGAACTAGAACTGAACTAGAACTGAACTAGAACTGAACTAGAACTGAACAAGAACTGAACTAGAACTGAACAAGAACTAAACTATAACTGAACAGGAAATCAATAAAAAAACTGCGAATTCCCAAACATCTTCTTTAGGTCAGTGTCACTGAAGACGTGTCTTTTAATGCGTCTTGAAAACACTTAGAAATACACACACCACCCTTGGCAAGATATTCCTAGAAAACCACTATATCTACAGAAAGCAGCAACAAATACACAACCTCATTTAATTTTAGTTTTTTCTTTGCAAACCAAATTTATAGAAAATAAGAAAACAAAGGAATAAACTAATCCCTACTAAAGTCTTTTAACTTTTGTCATTTCACATCTTTTTCATCTTCTTTGTGTAAATATTCATGCAGCTTTTTAGTTTTTCATTCATTCATTTCTTATTTTAATACACAAATAAAAAACACAAGATGATGAAGAAGAAAAAAAAAATGAAATAAATTTAGCATGTTGTTAAAAACATGACGTTGATTTTTTTCCAGCCTCTTCCCAAGTACGTATAAGAGCGAGTATAAAACGCTTTGCTTCGTATTTTATACTCCTCGCATCTTTGTGTTGTTTGAAAACAAATACCCTACTGTAAGTACACATCCATATATTTAGCGTTTTTTTCCTCTAGTATGAAAAAATATACGCCTGTGTGTTAAGAGGTCTTCGTTTCTGATTTTTTGCTGTTATTCCTTTATCATGAGTGATTCTTTCTAAACCCCCGCGCTCTACCGTTAACGTTCGTTCGTTCGTTAAAGAAGCCACCATTAATTTGCAATGCAAATTTTTCTTTTTTTGTTGTTGCTTTTCTCTTCGTCATCATCAAGGACGTTATGTTTAGTTTATCAGTTTGTTTGAATTATTTTTTAAAGGATCATGTTCACTAGGACTCACATCTATCATTTGTGGTAGAGTTTTTGTGTGATTGAAAGCAATACATATGTCAATAATTTTCTTGGAAATTATAATTAAATGTAAAATTACATCAGTATGACATTTGATTTTTATTTGTTGAATTAAATAGAAGTAAAAACGAACTAGAACAGAACTAGAGCAGAACTAGAACAGAACTAGAACAGAACTAGAACAGAACTAGAACAGAACTAGAACAGAACTAGAACTGAACTAGAACTGAACTAGAACAAAACTAGAATAGAACTAGAACAGAACTAGAACAGAACTAGAACAGAACTAGAACAGAACTAGAACATAACTAGAACAGAACTAGAACAGAACTAGAACAGAACTAGAACAGAACTAGAACAGAACTAGAACAGAACTAGAACAGAACTAGAACAGAACTAGAACAGAACTAGAACAGAACTAGAACAGAACTAGAACAGAACTAGAACAGAACTAGAACAGAACTAGAACAGAACTAGAACAGAACTAGAACAGAACTAGAACAGAACTAGAACAGAACTAGAACAGAACTAGAACAACTAGAACAGAACTAGAACAGAGCTAGAACAGAACTAGAACAGAACTAGAACAGAACTAGAACAGAACTAGAACAGAACTAGAACAGAACTAGAACAGAACTAGAACAGAACTAGAACAGAACTAGAACAGAACTAGAACAGAACTAGAACAGAACTAGAACAGAACTAGAACAGAACTAGAACAGAACTAGAACAGAACTAGAACAGAACTAGAACAGAACTAGAACAGAACTAGAACAGAACTAGAACAGAACTAGAACAGAACTAGAACAGAACTAGAACAGAACTAGAACAGAACTAGAACAGAACTAGAACAGAACTAGAACAGAACTAGAACAGAACTAGAACAGAACTAGAAAACAGAACAGAACTAGAACAGAACTAGAACAGAACTAGAACAGAACTAGAACAGAACTAGAACAGAACTAGAACAGAACTAGAACAGAACTAGAACGAACTAGAACAGAACTAGAACAGAACTAGAACAGAACTAGAACAGAACTAGAACAGAACTAGAACAGAACTAGAACAGAACTAGAACTGAACTAGAACAGAACCAGAACAGAACTAGAACAGAACTAGAACAGAACTAGAACAGAACTAGAACAGAACTAGAACTAGAACAGAACTAGAACAGAACTAGAACAGAACTAGAACAGAACTAGAACAGAACTAGAACAGAACTAGAACAGAACTAGAACAGAACTAGAACAGAACTAGAACAGAACTAGAACAGAACTAGAATAGAACAGAACTAGAACAGAACTAGAACAGAACTAGAACAGAACTAGAACAGAACTAGAACAGAACTAGAACAGAACTAGAACAGAACTAGAACAGAACTAGAACAGAACTAGAACAGAACTAGAACAGAACTAGAACAGAACTAGAACAGAACTAGAACAGAACTAGAACAGAACTAGAACAGAACTAGAACAGAACTAGAACAGAACTAGAACAGAACTAGAACAGAACTAGAACTGAACTAGAACTGAACTAGAACTGAACTAGAACTGAACTAGAACTGAACTAGAACTAAACTAGAACTAAACTAGAACTGAACTAGAACTAAACTAGAACTGAACTAGAGCTGAACTAGAACTGAACTAGAACTGAACTAGAACTGAAATAAACTGAACTAGAACTGAACTAGAACTGAACTAGAACAGAACTAGAACTGAACTAGAACTGAACTAGAACTGAACTAGAACTAAACTAGAACTAAACTAGAACTGAACTAGAACTAAACTAGAACTGAACTAGAACTGAACTAGAACTGAACTAGAACTGAACTAGAACTGAACTAGAACTGAACTAGAACTGAACTAGAACTGAACTAGAACTGAACTAGAACTGAACTAGAACTGAACTAGAACTGAACTAGAACTGAACTAGAACTGAACTAGAACTGAACTAGAACTGAACTAGAACTGAACTAGAACTGAACTAGAACTGAACTAGAACTGAACTAGAACTGAACTAGAACTGAACTAGAACTGAACTAGAACTGAACTAGAACTGAACTAGAACTGAACTAGAACTGAACTAGAACTGAACTAGAACTGAACTAGAACTAAACTAGAACTAGAACTGAACTGGAACTGAACTGGAACTGAACTGGAACTGAACTGGAACTGAACTGGAACTGAACTGGAACTGAACTGGAACTGAACTGGAACTGAACTGGAACTGAACTGGAAAACTGGAACTGAACTGGAACTGAACTGAACTGAACTAGAACTTGAACTAGAATGAACTAGAATTGAACTAGAACTGAACTAGAACTGAACTAGAACTGAACTAGAACTGAACTAGAACTGAACTAGAACTGAACTGAACTAGAACTGAACTATAACTGTACTAGAACTGAACTAGAACTGAACTAGAACTGAACTAGAACTGAACTAGAACTGAACTAGAACTGAACTAGAACTAAACTAGAACTGAACTAGAACTGAACTAGAACTGAACTAGAACTGAAGTAGAACTGAACTAGAACTGAACTAGAACTGAGCTAGAACTAGAACTACAACTTCTAACCTACATATTCCATATGTAGCTCACCGTTAAAAAATTCCTTCAATATGTTTTTTCACTTCAATTTGCAAAACTTCCCTTTAATAACTATCACACCGTTACTACTACGTGTTCGCTTTTTTTTCCTCCCATTCTGGCTCCTCCAAACATTAAAGTAAGTGTTAATGCACTAAAGTGCCAGAGCCAAACGCTATTGTTTTTGTTATTGTCATTTTAGTCAACAACAGTCAGTATATAGTGTTAAGAAAAAAAAACATAAAAGGCAAAAAAATCTCAAGATGAAAAATGTAAATTGGCTGACTAAAGAAAAGTAGGAACAGCAAATAAAAAAAAATAGGAGCGCAATACAAATATAACAGTCAACCGACTGATGTAACTGAGATAGTGTGGCAAAGCTGTTAAAGTTTATAATTTTATTTCATACATAAGTAGAAAATATACAACAAACTGACTAATAAATGTAATTAAGTGATGAAAAGCGCATTTGTATAAATTAGTAGAGGACGACGTTTTGCATAAAATAGTATTTTTCAAGTCAAGACAACAAAAAGTCTTTCATTTCTGAGGAAAATTATTTTTAGTTTTTTACAAATTCATCTTTTTTTTTTTTTCTTGCACAGTTTATCATGTTTAATATTTATAATGGAAGAAGATGATGACAAAAGTTGTTTAAGAATGAAAGTGATATGCTTATAAGTTTTGTTTAAGTCAAGTTAAAAAACTTTTACTTTTGTTTCCTTTTTTTGAGAGTCTTTTAATAAATAATTAAAATATTTCTTATAGTTTTCTCCTTGTTTTCTTATTAAAATCCAAATCTGTTTAAATACAAATATTTATGATTACTTTACACATACTCTCCTAATTTCTTAAATTTATAAATTATTCTTTTTATTTTTTAAATGCCATTATAATCTTGTTTTTTTTTATGCATGCATGATGTCTAGAGTGTGTTGCATTTACTCTCGTTTTTTCAAATTTTCTTAAAGTATTTATTTATGAAAAATTCTTAAGAAAAGTTTAAATTAAAATAATTCTCTTTTGGCAAAAAGTTTATTTAAGATTAGAACATATTTTTTGTTAAAAGATGAAAAAGAAAGCTTAAATTTTAATGTGGAATTTATTTATAATTTTGGTTAAATCAAAAGAAAATTCTTTAAAAAAAAACTGAAAGAAAAACGTTAAATTTTGAAACGACTTAAAATTCTATAACTTGTCTAGTTTCTGAACAAGAACTGAACTAGAACTGAACTAGAACTGAACTAGAACTAGAACTGAACTAGAACTGAACTAGAAAAGAACTAGAAAAGAACTAGAAAAGAACTAGAAAAGAACTAGAAAAGAACTAGAAAAGAACTAGAACAGAACTAGAACAGAACTAGAACAGAAATAGAACAGAACTAGAACAGAACTAGAACAGAACTAGAACAGAACTAGAACAGAACTAGAACAGAACTAGAACAGAACTAGAACAGAACTAGAACAGAACTAGAACAGAACTAGAACAGAACTAGAACAGAACTAGAACAAACAACTAGAACAGAACTAGAACAGAACTAGAACAGACTAGAACAGAACTAGAACAGAACTAGAACAGAACTAGAACAGAACTAGAACAGAACTAGAACAGAACTAGAACAGAACTAGAACAGAACTAGAACAGAACTAGAACAAACTAGAACAGAACTAGAACAGAACTAGAACAGAACTAGAACAGAACTAGAACAGAACTAGAACAGAACTATAACAGAACTAGAACGGAACTAGAACAGAAGTAGAACAGAACTAGAACAGAACTAGAACAGAACTAGAACAGAACTAGAACAGAACTAGAACAGAACTAGAACAGAACTAGAACAGAACTAGAACAGAACTAGAACAGAACTAGAACAGAACTAGAACAGAACTAGAACAGAACTAGAACAGAACTAGAACAGAACTAGAACAGAACTAGAACAGAACTAGAACAGAACTAGAACGGAACTAGAACAGAACTAGAACAGAACTAGAACAGAACTAGAACAGAACTAGAACAGAACCAGAACAGAACTAGAACAGAACTAGAACAGAACTAGAACAGAACTAGAACAGAACTAGAACAGAACTAGAACAGAACTAGAACAGAACTAGAACAAACTAGAACAGAACTAGAACAGAACTAGAACAGAACTAGAACAGAACTAGAACAGAACTAGAACAGAACTAGAACAGAACTAGAACAGAACTAGAACAGAACTAGAACAGAACTAGAACAGAACTAGAACAGAACTAGAACAGAACTAGAACAGAACTAGAACAGAACTAGAACAGAACTAGAACAGAACTAGAACAGAACTAGAACAGAACTAGAACAGAACTAGAACAGAACTAGAACAGAACTAGAACAGAACTAGAACAGAACAGAACTAGAGCAAACTAGAACAGAACTAGAACAGAACTAGAACAGAACTAGAAACAGAACTAGAACAGAACTAGAACAGAACTAGAACAGAACTAGAACAGAACTAGAACAGAACTAGAACAGACTAGAACAGAACTAGAACAGAACTAGAACAGAACTAGAACAGAACTAGAACAAACTAGAACAGAACTAGAACAGAACTAGAACAGAACTAGAACAGAACTAGAACAGAACTAGAACAGAACTAGAACAGAACTAGAACAGAACTAGAACAGAACTAGAACAGAACTAGAACAGAACTAGAACAGAACTAGAAACAGAACTAGAACAGAACTAGAACAGAACTAGAACAGAACTAGAACAGAACTAGAACAGAACTAGAACAGAACTAGAACAGAACTAGAACAGAGCTAGAACAGAACTAGAACAGAACTAGAACAGAACTAGAACAGAACTAGAACAGAACTAGAACAGAACTAGAAAGAACTAGAACAGAACTAGAACAGAACTAGAACAGAACTAGAACAGAACTAGAACAGAACTAAAGAACTAGAACAGAACTAGAACAGAACTAGAACAGAACTAGAACAGAACTAGAACAGAACTAGAAAACTAGAACAGAACTAGAACAGAACTAGAACAGAACTAGAACAGAACTAGAACAGAACTAGAACAGAAACTAGAACAGAACTAGAACAGAACTAGAACAGAACTAGAACAGAACTAGAACAGAACTAGAACAGAACTAGAACAGAACTAGAACAGAACTAGAACAGAACTAGAACAAACTAGAACAGAACTAGAACAGAACAGAACTAGAGCAGAACTAGAACAGAACTAGAACAACTAGAACAGAACTAGAACAGAACTAGAACAGACAGAACTAGAACAGAACTAGAACAGAACTAGAACAGAACTAGAACAGAACTAGAACAGAACTAGAACAGAACTAGAACAGAACTAGAACAGAACTAGAACAGAACTAGAACAGAACTAGAACAGAACTAGAACAGAACTAGAACAGAACTAGAACAGAACTAGAACAGAGCTAGAACAGAGCTAGAACAGAACTAGAACAGAACTAGAACAGAACTAGAACAGAACTAGAACAGAACTAGAACAGAACTAGAACAGAACTAGAACAGAAACTACAGAACTAGAACAACTAGAACAGAACTAGAACAGAACTAGAAACAGAACTAGACAGAACTAGAACAGAACTAGAACAGAACTAGAACAATAGAACAGAACTAGAACAGAACTAGAACAGAACTAGAACAGAAGAGAACTAGAACGAACTAGAACAGAACTAGAACAGAACTAGAACAGAACTAGAACAGAACTAGAACGAACTAGAATAGAACAACTAGAACAAACTAGAACAGAACTAGAACAGAACTAGAACAGAACTAGAACAGAACTAGAACAGAACTAGAACAGAACTAGAAAGAACTAGAACAGAACTAGAACGAACTAGAACTAATTAGAACAGAACTAGAACAGAACTAGAACTGAATAGAACTGAACTAGAACTGAACTAGAACTGAACTAGAACTGAATAGAACTGAACTAGAACTGAACTAGAACGAACTAGAACTGAACTAGAACTGAACTAGAACTGAACTAGAACTGAACTAGAACTAAACTGGAACTGAACTAAAACTGAACTAGAACTGAACTAGAACTGAACTAGAACTGAACTGAACTGAACTGAACTGAACTAACTGAACTAGAACTGAACTAGAACTGAACTAGAACTGAACTAGAACTGAACTAGAACTGAACTAGAACTGAACTAGAACTAAACAGAACTAGAACAGAACTGACAGACTAGAAAACTAGAACTGAACTAGAACTGAACTAGAACTGAACTAGAACTGAACTGAACAGAACTGAACTAGAACTGAACTAGAACAACTAGAACAAACTAGAACAGAACTAGAACAGAACTGGAACTAAACAGAACTGAACTAGAACAAGCTAGAACTAGAACAGAACTGAACTAGAACTGAACTAGAACTGAATAGAACTGAACTAGAACTGAACTAGAACTGAACTAGAACTGAACTAGAACTGAACTAGAACTGAACTAGAACTGAACTAGAACTGAACTAGAACTGAACTAGAACTGAACTAGAAACTGAACTAGAACTGAACTAGAACTGAACTAGAACTGAACTAGAACTGAACTAGAACTGAACTAGAACTGAACTAGAACTGAACTAGAACTGAACTAGAACTGAACTAGAACTGAACTAGAACTGAACTAGAACTGAACTAGAACTGAACTAGAACTGAACTAGAACTGAACTAGAACTGAACTAGAACTGAACTAGAACTGAACTAGAACTGAACTAGAACTGAACTAGAACTGAACTAGAACTGAACTAGAACTGAACTAGAACTGAACTAGAACTGAACTAGAACTGAACTAGAACTGAACTAGAACTGAACTAGAACTGAACTAGAACTGAACTAGAACTGAACTAGAACTGAACTAGAACTGAACTAGAACTGAACTAGAACTGAACTAGAACTGAACTAGAACTGAACTAGAACTGAACTAGAACTGAACTAGAACTGAACTAGAACTGAACTAGAACTGAACTAGAACTGAACTAGAACTGAAACTAGAAAGAACTAGAACTGAACTAGAACTGAACTAGAACTAACTAGAACTAACTAGAACTGAACTAGAACTGAACTAGAACTGAACTAGAACTGAACTAGAACTGAACTAGAACTGAACTAGAACTGAACTAGAACTGAACTAGAACTGAACTAGAACTGAACTAGAACTGAACTAGAACTGAACTAGAACTGAACTAGAACTGAACTAGAACTGAACTAGAACTGAACTAGAACTGAACTAGAACTGAACTAGAACTGAACTAGAACTGAACTAGAACTGAACTAGAACTGAACTAGAACTGAACTAGAACTGAACTAGAACTGAACTAGAACTGAACTAGAACTGAACTAGAACTGAACTAGAACTGAACTAGAACTGAACTAGAACTGAACTAGAACTGAACTAGAACTGAACTAGAACTGAACTAGAACTGAACTAGAACTGAACTAGAACTGAACTAGAACTGAACTAGAACTGAACTAGAACTGAACTAGAACTGAACTAGAACTAAACTAGAACTAGAACTGAACTGGAACTGAACTGAACTGAACTGAACTGAACTGGAACTGAACTGGAACTGAACTGAACTGAACTGAACTGAACTGAACTGAACTGGAACTGAACTGGAACTGAACTAGAACTGAACTAGAATTGAACTAGAATTGAACTAGAATTGAACTAGAACTGAACTAGAACTGAACTAGAACTGAACTAGAACTGAACTAGAACTGAACTAGAACTGAACTAGAACTGAACTAGAACTGAACTAGACTGACTAGAACTGAACTAGAACTAACTGAAACTATAACTGTACTAGAACTGAACTAGAACTGAACTAGAACTGAACTAGAACTGAACTAGAACTGAACTAGAACTGAACTAGAACTAAACTAGAACTGAACTAGAACTGAACTAGAACTGAACTAGAACTGAAGTAGAACTGAACTAGAACTGAACTAGAACTGAGCTAGAACTAGAACTACAACTTCTAACCTACATATTCCATATGTAGCTCACCGTTAAAAAATTCCTTCAATATGTTATTTTCACTTCAATTTGCAAAACTTCCCTTTAATAACTATCACACACCCGTTACTACTACGTGTTCGCTTTTTTTTTCCTCCCATTCTGGCTCCTCCAAACATTAAAGTAAGTGTTAATGCACTAAAGTGCCAGAGCCAAACGCTATTGTTTTTGTTATTGTCATTTTAGTCAACAACAGTCAGTATATAGTGTTAAGAAAAAAAAAACATAAAAGGCAAAAAAAATCTCAAGATGAAAAATGTAAATTGGCTGACTAAAGAAAAGTAGGAACAGCAAATAAAAAAGAAAATAAGGAGCGCAATACAAATATAACAGTCAACCGACTGATGTAACTGAGATAGTGTGGCAAAGCTGTTAAAGTTTATAATTTTATTTCATACATAAGTAGAAAATATACAACAAACTGACTAATAAATGTAATTAAGTGATGAAAAGCGCATTTGTATAAATTAGTAGAGGACGACGTTTTGCATAAAATAGTATTTTTCAAGTCAAGACAACAAAAAGTCTTTCATTTCTGAGGAAAATTATTTTTAGTTTTTTACAAATTCATCTTTTTTTTGTTTTTCTTGCACAGTTTATCATGTTTAATATTTATAATGGAAGAAGATGATGACAAAAGTTGTTTAAGAATGAAAGTGATATGCTTATGATATAAGTTTTGTTTAAGTCAAGTTAAAAAACTTTTACTTTGTTTCCTTTTTTTGTTGAGAGTCTTTTAATAAATAATTAAAATATTTCTTATAGTTTTCTCCTTGTTTTCTTATTAAAATCCAAATCTGTTTAAATACAAATATTTATGATTACTTTACATACTCTCCTAATTTCTTAAATTTATAAATTATTCTTTTTTAGTTTTTAAATGCCATTATAATCTTGTTTTTTAATGCATGCATGATGTCTAGAGTGTGTTGCATTTACTCTCGTTTTTTCAAATTTTCTTAAAGTATTTATTTATGAAAAATTCTTAAGAAAAGTTTAAATTAAAATAATTCTCTTTTGGCAAAAAGTTTATTTAAGATTAGCACATATTTTTGTTAAAAGATGAAAAGAAAGCTTAAATTTTAATGTGGAATTTATTTATAATTTTGGTTAAATCAAAAGAAAATTCTTTAAAGAAAATACTTGAAAGTGTAGTTAGTTGAAAGAAAAACGTTATATTTTGAAACAATTTAAAATTCTATAACTTGTCTAGATACTGAACAAGAACTGAACTAGGACTAAAATAAAACTAACTGAACTAGAACTGATCAAGAACAGAACTAGAACTAAACTAGAACTGAACTGAACTAGAACTGAACTA
The DNA here is from genome assembly GCF_015586225.1 of Lucilia sericata. NCBI lineage: Eukaryota > Metazoa > Arthropoda > Insecta > Diptera > Calliphoridae > Lucilia > Lucilia sericata. The sequence goes on along the minus strand of NW_023994600.1, from coordinate 202,452 downwards.
GAACTGAACTAGAACTGAACTAGAACTGAACTAGAACTGAACTAGAACTGAACTAGAACTGAACTAGAACTGAACTAGAACTGAACTAGAACTGAACTAGAACTGAACTAGAACTGAACTAGAACTGAACTAGAACTGAACTAGAACTGAACTAGAACTGAACTAGAACTGAACTATAACTGAACTAGAACTGAACTAGAACTGAACTAGAACTAGAACTACTAGAACTGAACTAGAACTGAACTAGAACTGAACTAGAACTGAACCTAGAACTGAACTAGAATGAACTAGAACTGAACTAGAACTGAACTAGAACTGAACTAGAACTGAACTAGAACTGACTAGAACTGAACTAGAACTGAACTAGAACTGAACTAGAACTGAACTAGAACTGAACTAGAACTGAACTATAAATGAACTAGAAATGAACTAGAAATGAATAGAACTGAACTAGAACTGAACTAGACTGGAACTAGAACTGAACTAGAACTGAACTAGAACTGAACTAGAACTGAACTAGAACTGAACTAGAACTGAACTAGAACTGAACTAGAACTGAACTAGAAATGAACTAGAACTGAACTAGAACTAAACTAGAACTGAACTAGAACTGAACTAGAACTGAACTAAACTGAACTAGAACTGAAACTAGAACTGAACTAGAACTGAACTAGAACTGAACTAGAACTGAACTAGAACTGAACTAGAACTGAACTAGAACTGAACTAGAACTGAACTAGAACTGAACTAGAACTGAACTAGAACTGAACTAGAACTGAACTAGAACTGCACTAGAACTGCACTAGAACTGAACTTGAACTGAACTAGAACTGAACTAGAACTGAACCAGAACTAAACTGGAACTGAATTAGAACTGAACTAGAACTGAACTAGAACTGAACTTGAACTGAACTAGAACTGAACTAGAACTGAACTAGAACTGAACTAGAACTGAACCAGAACTGAACCAGAACTGAACTAGAACTGAATTAGAACTGAACTAGAACTGAACTAGAACTGAACTAGAACGCAACTAGAACTGAACTAGAACTGAACTAGAACTAAACTGGAACTGAACTAGAACTGAACTAAAAACTGAACTAAAACTGAACTAGAGCTGAACTAGAACTGAACTAGAACTGAACTTGAACTGAACTAGAACTGAACTTGAACTGAACTAGAACTGAACTAGAACTGAACTAGAACTCAACTAGAACTGAACTAGAACTGAACTAGAACTGAACTAGAACAGAACTAGAACAGAACTAGAACAGAACTAGAACAGAACTAGAACAGAACTAGAACAGAACTAGAACAGAACTAGAACAGAACTAGAACAGAACTAGAACAGAACTAGAACAGAACTTGAACTAGAACAGAGCTAGAACTAGAACAGAACTGAACTAGAACTGAACTAGAACTGAACTAGAACTGAACTAGAACTGACTAGAACTACTAGAACTGAACTAGAACTGAACTAGAACTGAACTAGAACTGAACTAGAACTGAACTAGAACTGAACTAGAACTGAACTAGAACTGAACTAGAACTGAACTAGAACTGAACTAGAACTGAACTAGAACTGAACTAGAACTGAACTAGAACTGAACTAGAACTGAACTAGAACTGAACTAGAACTGAACTAGAACTGAACTAGAACTGAACTAGAACTGAACTAGAACTGAACTAGAACTGAACTAGAACTGAACTAGAACTGAACTGAACTAGAACTGAACTAGAACTGAACTAGAACTGAACTAGAACTGAACTAGAACTGAACTAGAACTGAACTAGAACTGAACTAGAACTGAACTAGAACTGAACTAGAACTGAACTAGAACTGAACTAGAACTGAACTAGAACTGAACTAGAACTGAACTAGAACTGAACTAGAACTGAACTAGAACTGAACTAGAACTGAACTAGAACTGCACTAGAACTGCTCTAGAACTGAACTAGAACTGAACTAGAACTGAACTAGAACTGAACTAGAACTGAACCAGAACTAAACTGGAACTAATCGAAAAATAATGTAGATCTGAACTGAAATTGATCTAGAACCAATTTATACGTAACCACAACTTATCTAGAAGTGATTTAAAACTGAATTGATATCAAACTGAGCTAGAATTGAACTAGAAATTATCTAGCATTAATAGAGAAATGATATATAAACGATATGGAGCTGATTACCAAAATAGAACCGATCTAGATGAAATGTTTTAAAAAATGCTATTAAAAAGCTAATTATTTTTTTATATAAATAAGTAATAATTTCTGAATAACCACTACAACTCACCTGTTGATCTGTGCCGGTAACAATATTACCAACACTACGCAAAGCCGGAACAATAATGGCCGGTTCATCGGTGCCCAAGAGAGCAACCAAACGTGGCACAGCACCCGTATCAACAACAGCCTGTATCTTTTGATTCTCATCATCAGTAACATAAGACAAAGCCCAACAAGCATCAGCCAATACCTGAATATCTGTACCACACAATAGTTGTGACAAAACGGGCAGTAAACGTTTAATTTCTTCAAAGGGTGGCGAAGGATTCTTATTACGACACAAATTCGACATTAACCAAACAATGTTGCGTAAAAATGACAATGGGGTGCTATCGTTACACAAACACAATATACCATCAATAACATTGTGTTGTATGACAATATCACGAGCAGCAGCACCATCACCAGCAATATTACCCAAAGCCCAGACAGCCTGTTCGGCTAAATTAATGTTTTTCGATTGTAGCAAAGCAATGAAATGGGGCACAGCATTATTCTCAATAACGCAACGTGTTTGTTCCGAAGTGCCGGAGGCAATGTTGGTTAAAGCCCAGGCAGCTTCAAATTGAAGCATGGCGCTAAATAAAGGACAGGTTTAAAATTACTTTTAATTAAAATTTAATGAACCGAAGACTTACTTTTCAAAATTCTGTAAGAATCTTATGCAAATGGGCACAATACCATGACCAATCATTAGATCTATAGGTGGATTACGTTCACGAGACAACATTTTACGGGCCGCCTGCATGCCAGTGAATTGTCTCTCTGGATCGGTGCTGTGCATAGCAGCCACTATTTCATCTACGGTCATTTGTACCGGAGACTGGCCATTGGACTCTTTGAGGGGTGAAGTTACTTCTTCCTCATTGATGTTGCGTCTTTTAAACATTTGATCCTCTTTTTTAGATTTACGCAGTTCCACCGTAACCTCATGGCGACGCAAACGAGATTCCTTTTTGAAAGGAGTAAAAGAAAATCATTTTTTGTTTATTTAAATAAAAATCATCAACTTACATTGGAATTTATAGTGTTGCTTTTGTAAGCACCTTGTCGGGTAGCATCCATTCTACTCATTTTGTATTAATTTGAAATTTTTCTGGAAAGAACAAAAGTTCAAAAACCCAATTATTAAACCTAACCTCAAATTTTTAGCAAAAAGGAAAATGGTCTCCTTTTCGAAAACACAAAAACAATTAAAGGATGACAAAGACACGAACAAAGAAAACGTGCTTTGTAACAAATTATAAATTAAAATTTATTTTAAAGAAATATTTAGGAAATACTTGTTTTATATATTTTGTTAACTTTAATTAAACCAATTAAAATGCACTTACTTTTGTTTTTATAAAAAAAGGCAAAATATATTTTAAAAATTTATAGTTTTTATGCTCAACACTTTGTTTTGTACGATTTCTTTTAATTTATCTAATTTAATTCACTTTTTCTTTAAGATTTTCGGTGAAAAATTAAAATTCTAACTTTTTGCTTCACAATTCCTGCGTGTAGCGCGATCTTGTGCAAAATACCGTTTAAAAATTTGAATTGTTCTTTGCGTTTGTTGTTGCTTTGCTTCTGCCATTTCTTTGCGAACCTGTTGTTGTTGTTTTCTTTGTGGATAAAACGAATAGCGATAAGCAAAGAGGAGAATAAACAAAAAAGGCGGGCTAGGTTGAGTTGTATTTTAGCTATTGTGAATGATCACAAGTTAGAGTAATAAGAAAGCCTAAAGGTATGTTAAGGTTTTTAGAAAATACTATTAATAGTTGGGAAAGGGTAAAGCAGTGTTCCTTTGCAATATGACGTAGATAGTTGAATGGAAAATAAATATTAATGAATAAATGAAAACCAACTAACAAACAAACAAACACAAACAAACTAACTACTAACTAACTAACTAACTAACTACTAACTAACTACTAACTAACTAAAGACTACTACTAACTAACTAACTAACTAACTAACTAACTAACTAACTACTAACTAACTAACTAACTAACTAACTAACTAACTAACTAACTAACTAACTACTAACTAACTAACTAACTAACTAACTAACTAACTAACTAACTACTAACTACTAACTAACTAACTAACTAACTAACTACTAACTAACTAACTAACTAACTAACTAACTACTAACTAACTAACTAACTAACTAACTAACTAACTAACTAACTACTAACTAACTACTAACTAACTAACTAACTAACTAACTAACTAACTAACTAACTACTAACTAACTAACTAACTAACTACTAACTAACTAACTAACTAACTAACTAACTAACTAACTAACTAACAACTAACTAACTAACTACTAACTAACTAACTAACTAACTAACTAACTAACTAACTAACTACTACTACTAACTAACTACCTAACTAACTAACTAACTAACTACTAACTAACTAACTAACTAACTAACTAACTAACTAACTACCTAACTAACTAACTAACTAACTAACTAACTAACTAACTAACTAACTAACTAACTAACTAACTAAACTACTAACTAACTAACTAACTAACTAACTAACTACTAACTAACTAACTAACTAACTACTAACTACTAACTAACTAACTAACTAACTAACTAACTAACTAACTAACTACTAACTAACTAACTACTAACTAACTACTAACCTAACTACTAACTAACTAACTAACTAACTAACTAACTAACTAACTACTAACTAACTAACTACTAACTAACTAACTAACTAACTACTAACTAACTAATAACTAACTACTAACTAAACTAACTAACTAAACTAACTAATAACTAACTAAACTAACTAACTAACTAACTAACAATAACTAACTAACGAACTACTAACTAACTAACTAACTAACTAACTAAACTAACTAACTAACAACTAACTAACTAACTAACTAACTAACTAACTAACTAACTAACTAAACTAACTAACTAACTAACTAACTAACTAACTAACTAACTAACTATCTAAAACAATTAAATAATTTTTAAAGCACTTAATTTATGAACAAATATCACGCTTGTATTTCTGTTCGGGTTATTGTGAATGATTAATTATGTAATGCAAGTAAGTAAGATAAGGCAGTGAACTGTGGATAATAGAGTCAAGTAGTTCAAATTTGATTTTATTAGAGAAAAATGTTTGTTTTTTGCATTTAACAAGCTTTTAGCTATAAAAATTGGCATTAATTAAAAGGTATTTAAAATACTTAACTATTAAACTGTAAATGTGATTAACTGCTTTTATATTACAATAAAAATTTTCTTTAAAGTACATTTAATAAAAAATTTAAGTAAATTTATTTGAAATTAAAGAAGTTTAGTGTAGTTCTGTTAGTTTTAAATTTCTTTTAAATACTAATAAATAGTTTAACCTCACTGTAGCTTAAAATATATAGTAACTGGTTTCTAAAAATTGCCTACTTCAACTATTTTCTACATTTTTACTTTAAAGTTATTTTTAAATGTAAATTAAATTTAAACTTAAATTTTTTTAAAGAACATTCAGTTTTAACCCTTACTAATAAATGATAAGGCCTTCCTCAACATACACTCACCCCACCTTTTTAAACACCTTTAGAACAGATTCCTATTAAAACAATTTAAGTGGGTGGGTTGCTCAAGAGAGTTTTGGAAAAACTTCAACATCCGTTTGCAATGACCTTGTCATAGCAAATGTAGCAGTTTCACCAAAATGTTATCAGCTTTATAACACACAAATATACAAAAAATTAAAAAAAACAATGGAACTGGCAACAGCCAACACTCATCAGCAGAAAATTAAGTTAAAATTTTTACAAGTTAAAAAAAATCTTTCTTATCAATAGTTAATACAAAAAAAAAAAAAAAGGACAAAAGAGTTGAGTACATAAGGAGAGAGAGAGAGTTTTTGGAGAGAAACCAAAAAGTAATTTGAAGCGAATATTTAAAAACAAACAAAATGAATTGTGGAAGGTAAATAAAATGAGAAAAATAGAGCATAAGCCCAACAAAGAGAGAGAGAGTATGACAAAAAGGATGCTGTTAACCGGGTGTTTCATAATATTTTAACTCTCTAGAGCGAATAAAAGAGCAACTAGTGTAATTTAAACAGATACAGCAATAGCTGAATAAAAATATTATTGTTTTTAGCATAACAACTTAATATAAGGATATTGTTTGACAATATTCTTAGGAATTTTAATTAATTATGTATAAAAGAAATTATTTTCATACGAGATTTTTAAGGTAAACATTTAAAATAATTCATGGACTTTTGTTTTTAGCAATTTTAGTGAATTCTTGAATATTTTTATATGCTTTATTAAAGTGAAATCTTTAAATTTACTCTTAAATTTGTTACTTTTCCCCCAGCTAACGTTCTTGTTCAGAAATATTTAAATTTTATACATATTATGTGTTTAATTTTACTCCTTTTATTTTGTAATTTATGCTATGATTATTGTCCTATAATTTCTGCAACACTCATATATTTTATTGCAACTAGCATACCTTAAGGGGCTCTGCATAAATCACTGTAAAATGTATAACATACATAAAAGGGTTTTGATTTTAATTTAAATGGCAATATGTATTAAATGATAGGCAAACAAGAAACATATACAAGGCATAAACGAATGGTTAAAATGCTACAGTTATAAAGGTATAAATTAAAACTATAAACAACTGAAAAATCTTTAAAAAATAACAATAATATGGAGTTTATTTTTTAACCTAAACTTTAAGTAAAGATTTTTGTTAAAAACCTAACATTTTACTTCTATTTTTATACTTCAATAGAAATCTATTAAAAAAACCTTTCAATTGATACCCATTTTTCCATATTCCACACTCTTTTAAACCAATAAAAGCAATTTTTCCTAAAATAAACAAATTTCTATTACATTAAGATAACACCATTACCTTTATAACACTGCCTTACCTTTATCAATCACAATAACCCAACCCAAAAATACAACCTTGTTATTTGCTTACATAGGAAGTACAGCAACAATGCCGCCAAAAATTGCAACAATAAGAAAAATTTGCGACAAGTGTATTTTCATTGGAAAGAACAACAGCAGCTAATATTAAAAGTTAAAATTCAGAAAATTTAGTGAATAAATAATGAAGTTTAAGTGAAATTCTTTAAATTGAATGTGTATTTAATAAAATTTATATGAAAGTCATTTAATATATAAGAGAAATAAGTAAATATCACAAAGTGATATAAAACCCGTGTCAAATGGCAAAAAAAGTGTAAATTGTTAAAAAATTCTAGTTTAAAGCAATTTAAACAAAAATTAAGTAAACATGAAGTAAAATTAATAAAATTTAAAGTGTTTTTGCTAAAATTTAGGTAAAAGTTAATAAAAGTATACATATTGTATACTGGCCAACGTTCTGGCAAAAATACGTCTGCCTCTCAAAGAGGAAAAGTGTTTACTTCAATGCTGTTGAAAGTTCAAAACAATAAAAAGAAAAATATGTGTAAAATGTTAAAAAAATACAAGTTTAAAGCAATTTAAACAAAAATTAAGTAAAATCAATAAAATTTATAGTGTTTTTGGTAAAATTTAAGTAAAAGTTAATAAAAGTCTACAAATTGTATACTGGGCAACGTTCTGCCAAAAATAAGTCTGCCTCTCAAAGAGGAATAGTGTTTAATTCATTGCTGTTGAAAGCAAATTACATAAATAAAAAGCCAAAATACTACACTAATATGTAGTTATAGTTAATCAATAAAAATATGAATAAATATTGTTTTCTAAACAGCACAAAGGAAATGCCGGCAAAAAGCGGCTAATTACAGAAAAATCAAGCAAAATTGGCTGTTAATCAGATGGTGAGTAATAAAACATTTCAATCATATACTACAACACTTAAGGATATAATCTAAAGATTTTAGCCAAACTAGAACTAAACTAGAACAGAATTAGAACAATACTAGAAAAGAACTGAACTAGAACAGAACTAGAACAGAACTAGAATCGAACTAGAACAGAACTAGAACAGAACCAGAACAGAACTAGAACAGAACTAGAACAGAACTAGAACAGAACTAGAACAGAACTAGAACAGAACTAGAACGAACTAGAACAGAACTAGAACGAACTAGAACAGAACTAGAACAGAACTAGAACAGAACTAGAACAGAACTAGAACTGAACTAGAACAGAACTAGAAAGAACAGAACAGAACTAGAACAGAACTAGAACAGAACTAGAACAGAACTAGAACAGAACTAGAACAGAACTAGAACAGAACTAGAACAGAACTAGAACAGAACTAGAACAGAACTAGAACAGAACTAGAACAGAACTAGAACAGAACTAGAACAGAACTAGAACAGAACTAGAACAGAACTAGAACAGAACTAGAACAGAACTAGAACAGAACTAGAACAGAACTAGAACAGAACTAGAACAGAACTAGAACAGAACTAGAACAGAACTAGAACAGAACTAGAACAGAACTAGAACAGAACAGAACTAGAACAGAACTAGAACAGAACTAGAACAGAACAGAACTAGAACAGAACTAGAACAGAACAGAACTAGAACAGAACTAGAACAGAACTAGAACAGAACTAGAACAGAACTAGAACAGAACTAGAACAGAACTAGAACAGAACTAGAACAGAACTAGAACAGAACTAGAACAGAACTAGAACAGAACTAGAACAGAACTAGAACAGAACTAGAACAGAACTAGAACAGAACTAGAACAGAACTAGAACAGAACTAGAACAGAACTAGAACAGAACTAGAACAGAACTAGAACAGAACTAGAACAGAACTAGAACAGAACTAGAACAGAACTAGAACTAGAACAGAAGTAGAACAGAAGTAGAACAGAACTAGAACAGAACTAGAACAGAACTAGAACAGAACTAGAACAGAACTAGAACAGAACTAGAACAGAACTAGAACAGAACTAGAACAGAACTAGAACAGAACTAGAACAGAACTAGAACAGAACTAGAACAGAACTAGAACAGAACTAGAACAGAACTAGAACAGAACTAGAACAGAACTAGAACAGAACTAGAACAGAACTAGAACAGAACTAGAACAGAACTAGAACAGAACTAGAACAGAACTAGAACAGAACTAGAACAGAACTAGAACAGAACTAGAACAGAACTAGAACAGAACTAGAATAGAACTAGAACAAAACCAGAACAGAACTAAAACAGAACTAGAACGGAACTAGAAGAGAACTAGAACTGAACTACAACAAAACTAAAATAGAACTGAACTTCAGATTCAGTCTTTCAGCCTTTCTGAAATATTTCTATCTTAAGAAAATTTTAATTATTAAACATTAAATGTCACATATTTTCTTATTTAATAACATTTCCTTCTTTACTTTCAATAACACCTGCTATATTTATAATACCTAATAATAAGACAGACACGCCATAAAATATGCAGCAATTAATTCAAAATAAATTTAATGAAAAGTGTGCTTCATTTAAATTTCAAATAAAAAAATGACATATTGTTTATATTACTTAACAGAAGTCTTAAAATCAAAGAAATTACAAAAAATCAATGAAATTTTTAAAATAAAAAACAAAAATATTACAACAAAAGTAACAGCTACAGTTTGAAATTAATAAAACCCAGAAAAGACATTTGTCAAAAGTGCTTATTAAAATAACAACTCATTTTGCTTGTAGATAAGTATTTACTAAGAGTACTGAAGGGGTGGGGGGCAGTATTAAGTAAATTTTTAAATTGAATTTCTATATTTATGTTGGCAACCAACTGTTACCAAATCTATTGACCAATTTAATATGCCACTAAATCTTCTTAAAGCGAACACAAATGAAATCTATTATATTTATTTGGTATGCTTTCTTTTCAAAAAAAAAAAAATATATGAAATGAAGATAATTTTGGCCAAAAAATTGTGTATATTACCAACAACATAAAACACAGACATGGTAGAGATAGAAACCAAGATAGAGAGCAAAGGGAATGGCATTAAATGAAATGAATTTTATTAATAGTCCTTTAAGGCTTAAAATGTTTTGTGTGCAAATAAATATGATACGATGAATATCATGTAGAATTTGAACTAAGAATAAAACAAAAAGAATATGAGAATCAAAACAAAACTTAAGGTTATTAATAATAATTGTTGCAAACAGCAACAAAATATTCTTATGATTTTCATTAACATCTTAAATACAAAAACAATGTTTATAGTCAGTATTTGTGTCGAAAATTTGTATAGAATTCAGATAATAAATTCAATATTCATTTCATGCTAGTATCTACTATGAACATATAATTGTTATTAATATGCTTTCAAGATGACCACTTGTTTCTAATTTACACAAAATATAAATAAGTTTTCAAGTTATTTGAACCTAAATAAAGTGTGTTTACAGGCTACATTTTAATATAAAATCAATAAAATTAAATTATTATAAACATAACACAAATGAAAATTATATATTTCTTAATAAATTCTCTAGAAACTTGTATAGATTTTATAGTTAAAATATTGTTGAACAAGTAAAATCGCAATTTGTACAAAACCCCCCTAAATATATGCTACAATATTTTGTTCTATATCTTACATATTTCACCCTCTCTAAAATCCATTTACCATTAAATGTAACACATATTTTTAGTTGTTTATTGACATATGTATTATTATTAAATATAATGTATACTTTTAGGTGTGTTTTCAATATTCAAGTCTAGTATTTTATTATATTTAACTTTTAAGAAATAAATTTATATAATATTTTTAAATGTTTTCTGTTCTAAATTTTCTTAGATTTTGTGCTTCTTCTAAGTATTTCTTTTATGTTTTCTTTTCTTTTTATTTTAAACCATACAAATTGTGTTTTCTCTCGCCTTAAATAATTTTTCCTCTTCAAATATTCTTAAAATGTTAAAAAAACAAAAAATAAATGTATAAAAATAATTCTTTTGTTGTTGTAAACCTGTTTTAAATATTGTACTAAGTTTTGTAAGAAACCCCTAACTCATCTATACATATTATTTGTTCTTAAATTTTGTTCTGTTATTTTAACATCTAACACAATTCATTTAGATGCTAAAGTTTTGCTGTGATTTGGTTTCCAAGGTGACCAACTACAGTTGAATTAGAAGTAAAACAGAACCTGAATAGAACTAGAACAGAACTAGAATTGCACTAGACCAAAACTAGAACTGCCACTAGACCAAAACTAGAACAGAATTAGAACGGAACTAGAACAGAACTAGAACAGAACTAGAACAGAACTAGAACAGAACTAGAACAGAACTAGAACAGAACTAGAACAGAACTAGAACAGAACTAGAACAGAACTAGAACAGAACAGAACTAGAACAGAACAGAACTAGAACAGAACTAGAACAGAACTAGAACAGAACTAGAACAGAACTAGAACAGAACTAGAACAGAACTAGAACAGAACTAGAACAGAACTAGAACAGAACTAGAACAGAACTAGAACAGAACTAGAACAGAACTAGAACAGAACTAGAACAGAACTAGAACAGAACTAGAACAGAACTAGAACAGAACTAGAACAGAACTAGAACAGAACTAGAACAGAACTAGAACAGAACTAGAACAACAGAACAAACTAGAACAGAACTAGAACAGAACTAGAACAGAACTAGAACAGAACTAGAACAGAACTAGAACAGAACTAGAACAGAACTAGAACAGAACTAGAACAGAACTAGAACAGAACTAGAACAAACTAGAACAGAACAGAACAGACAGAACAGAACTAGAACAGAACTAGAACAGAACTAGAACAGAAATAGAACAGAACTAGAACAGAACTAGAACAGAACTAGAACAGAACTAGAACAGAACTAGATCAGAACTAGAACAGAACTAGAACAGAACTAGAACAGAACTAGAACAGAACTAGAACAGAACTAGAACAGAACTAGAACAGAACTAGAACAGAACTAGAACAGAACTAGAACAGAACTAGAACAGAACTAGAACAGAACTAGAACAGAACTAGAACAGAACTAGAACAGAAACTAGAACAGAACTAGAAACAGAACTAGAAACTAGAACAGAACTAGAACAGAACTAGAACAGAACTAGAACAGAACTAGAACAGAACTAGAACAGAACTAGAACAGAACTAGAACAGAACTAGAACAGAACTAGAACAGAACTAGAACAGAAACTAGAACAGAACTAGAACAGAACTAGAACAGAACTAGAACAGAACTAGAACAGAACTAGAACAGAACTAGAACAGAACTAGAACAGAAACTAGAAAGAACAGAACAGAACTAGAACAGAACTAGAACAGAACTAGAACAGAACTAGAACAGAACTAGAACAGAACTAGAACAGAACTAGAACAGAACTAGAACAGAACTAGAACAGAACTAGAACAGAACTAGAACAGAACTAGAACAGAACTAGAACAGAACTAGAACAGAACTAGAACAGAACAGAACTAGAACAGAACTAGAACAGAACTAGAACAGAACTAGAACAGAACTAGAACAGAACTAGAACAGAACTAGAACAGAACTAGAACAGAACTAGAACAGAACTAGAACAGAACTAGAACAGAACTAGAACAGAACTAGAACAGAACTAGAACAGAACTAGAACAGAACTAGAACAGAACTAGAACAGAACTAGAACAGAACTAGAACAGAACTAGAACAGAACTAGAACAGAACTAGAACAGAACTAGAACAGAGCTAGAACAGAACTAGAACTAGGCTAGAGCTAGATTCGAAGTAGATTAGAACTAGACTAAAACTAGACTAGTACTAGACTAGAACTAGACTAGAAACAGAATACAACTACAATAGAACTAGATTTGCGTTAGACTAGAACTATACTAAAATTAGACTAGAACTTGATTAAAACTAAATTTGAACTGGAAATATACTAGAACTAGACCAGCATTAGACTAGATCGGGACTACAAGTAGACTAGAAACTAGATTACTACTGGACTAGAATTTGATTAGATCTATACTAGAGCTATACTTTTACTAGAACTAGAACTGAACTAGAATATATCTTATACTTCTTTGGCCACCTATTGAATTCATATGTATATTAACCAGACCATTCTTTCACTTACGTGATGTGGTTATTCCTTTTCACATGTTCAGATTCCTTTCATTATACCCTACACCACTTTAGTGGGGAGGGTATATTGGATTTGTGCTGATGTTTGTAAAATACAAAAATATTCGTCCTAGACCCACCTTAAAGTATACCAACCGGCTTAGAATCTTTTCTGAGTCGATTAAGCTATGTCCGTCCGTCCGTCTGGCTGGCTGGCTGTCCATGTAAACCTTGTGCGCAAGGTACAGGTCTCAATTTTCAAGATAATTGGATGAAATTTGGCATGCACGTTTTATTTGACCCAAGGACGAAGCCTATTGAAAATGGTTAAAATCGGTCCATTATTTCACCTAGCCCCCATAGAACAGAACCCCCCCGAAAAGGGCTTCTGAGATCATAATTATGTTAAATATACAGATATATCGATAAAATACGGCACAACTAAGTTTTATAGAATTCTTGATGACCCTGCCAAATTTCATAAAGATCGGGCCCCATTTGACCCTAGCTCCCATACAAAGTCCCCTTCAGAAAATTACTTGAATGTCCCAAATTAACTTATAAACACAAATATCGCGATGAAATTCAGCACAATAAAATATTATGTAAATATAAATATATTCACAAAATTTTATCGGGCTTGGTCCATATTTGCCCCTAGCCCCCATATAAAGCCTCTTTCAGAAAATTAGTTTTTCATCCATAAATTGCTTAAATGTATCGGAACAAGGGAATATTGAAAATAAATGCTTTACTATGAAAAATAAATCACATTTAATATTCATCACTGGTGTAGGGTATCATATGATCGGCCTCGCCCGACTATACTTTCTTACTTGTTTTCCCTTTTTTCCAACGTTGTTGTTGTTTGTTTAATGTTTTCAACATCTTAAATTTTATAAGGGTCGTCTAGTTTATTGAGAAAAAAATAAGAAAAAGCCCACAAGAGAAGTTAAAATCAATTCAGTAGAAGGTGATTTAGTGTCTGAAAAAGATCCCTTACAATATTAAACATTCTAAAATTGTAAGCAACAAATTTTGTTGTTTGTTGTTGTTACTAGTTTTCTTTTCATACATTCATTCATTTAGTCCCTGTTAGGCCTTTATGCTGGCAAACGAAGAAAAAACAATTAAAAAAGAATTTGTCATAAGGTCAAATGTTAGAATTTGTTGTTATAAAGGACAATGTATGTATGTATGTATGTGTGTATGTATATAGGAAAGCTTATGGAAGGAAGCATTAAGTCTAATGCATGGTTGATTTTAAATTGCATTGGTTGGTTGTAACGAGTATTAAGTAAATGAATCCCCAGAGAATGAATGCTTTCAGGCATTATTTTTTTACAAAAAATTTACAAACTGACCTTGAATGAGATTTATATGGAAAAATTAAATTTAAATGTAGATAATATATTATCTACGAAGAATTATTAAAAAATAAAAAAATGTTGTTTACATTTTTTTTCAGAAAAATATATTTTTTTTATTCGTATTAACAACTAATGATTCAAAGGGTTATAAAAATGGGATAAATGATTTTAAATACCTAAAAATAACTAAACAAAAAACGGCAATCATATTCAGGCATTAGTTTGCATTTGAAATTAAAGCGCAAACTAGGAACTTAGGCTGACTTAGTCATATCATCGGAGGACTCTTTGGGTTCTTCGTTGGCGGGAGCTGGAGCTACAGTGGTGGAAGAGTTAGTAGCATCTTCTTGTTGTTGTTGGCTGGCGGGTTCTTCTTGTTGTTTTTCAGGTACAGTAGAACGGGCTTCAACAACTTCGGAGTCGTTGTCGTGGGCTTGTTGTGGATGGTTCAATTGGTTTTGGGGAACTTCGTATTGGGGGTAGGGAGGGAAACGTTGTTGTTGTTGCTGTTGGAAGAATTGTTGTTGCTGTTCAATCAATTTCTGTTGTTGTTGGAGGACTTCTTGTTGTTGAGCGGCGAATTGTTGCTGTTGTTGGGCAAGTAATTGTTGTTGATCTTCAAAATGTTGTTGTTGTTCTTGGAAGTATTGCTGTTGTTCTTCTTCTTCAGTTTGTGGCTGTTGTTGTTGCTCCATTTGGGGTTGTTCTTCCATTGGTTGTTGTTCCTGCATTTGGGGTTGTTCTTCTGGCATTTGTTCTTGCTGTTGTTGTTGCTCTTGTTCTTGCTGTTGTTGTTGTTCGGGGTATTCAACAGGGGTGGGTTCATTTTCAGGTTGTTGAGGAGCAGCGAATTGTTGAGGTTCTTGTTCTTGAGCTTGAACTTCAGTAACATCATTTTGTTCTTCTTGAGCTTGTTGTGGTTGTTGGGGTTGTTGTTGTTCTTGCACAGCTACGGCTGGAGAGCTGAAGTAGGAATGGATTTGTTGAACGGGAGCAGAAGCCAAGAATGAAGAACGAGCAAATGGAACGGTGGAGAAAGATTTTACTACGGGAGCAGTTTGAACAACAGGAGTAGCAGCATATGATTTGAAGACAGGGGCAGCATGAACTACGGGAGCAGCTGTGTAGGTTTTGACAACAGGGGCAGCTTGAACAACGGGAGCAGCAGCGAAAGTCTTAACAACAGGAGCAGCAGCATAGGTTCTTACAACAGGGGCGGCTTGAACAACAGGAGCAGCAGCGAAAGTCTTAACAACAGGGGTGGCATGGACTACAGGAGTAGCAGCATAAGCTTTCACAGCAGGGGCAGCATGTACAACGGGAGCAGCAGCATAAGCTTTCACAACAGGGGCGGCTTGTACAACAGGAGCAGCAGCATAAGTTTTCACTACAGGGGCAGCATGTACAACGGGAGCAGCATGTACAACAGGAGCGGCAGCAACGACGGGATCACGTTGAACAACAGCATTGAAACCATTGACATCATCAGCAGTATAGGTAACGGTACGCTTATAACCATCAGCATCGAGTACACTGTAAGAGCCAGCAACATTGCCACCATCACGAGCTTCAACTTGATTCTTGATATCACCAGTCACGGAGTCGTGTACGCCATAAGAGAATTGGTATTGAGGATGAGGATCGATTTCTTCGGCCTTAACAACGGGCACAGCATATGACTTGACAACGGGAGCAGCAGCAACTAAGGGTGCTGACTTAACGTAGGCAGTGGGAGCAGCAGCAGCATAGGTTCTGACAAAGGGATTGTAGGCATAGGTGGTAACGCCAGCCATGCAGGAACCGGACAAGGCTAATAAGCCAACAAAGGTAATGAACTGTAAAAGGAGAGGGAGGAGGAAATTAGCTGAAAAGTATTTGGATGGTAAAAGCTTTTGCTGTGCACGAAAGGTTTTCTGTGATAAAAGCTTTGAAGAAAGCTTTTTGGGATGAACGCTTTTGCTGTAAACTGAGTTTTGTGTGACTTTTTCAAAGCTTTAGCTGTGAAAAAGCCTTTTGCGAAGAAAGCTGTTTTACAATAAAAACTTTTGCTGTGGGGAAAGATTTTTTGTGAAAAAGCTTTTGCAGTAAATAAAGCTTTATTAGAATAAAAGATTTTGTTGTGAAGAAAGTTTATAGGGTGATAACAGCTTTTTCTGTAACGAAAGGTTTTTTGTGATAAAAGCTTTTGTTGTGAAGAAAGCTGTTTGGGATGAAAGCTTTTGCTGTGAGGAAGGATTTTGATAAAAACTTTTGCTGTGAAGAAAGATTTTTTTGTGAAAAATGCTTTTTGTGATTAAACCTTTATCTCTGAATAAAGCTTTTTTGTTTGTGAAGAAAACTTTTTTGCAATAAAAACTTTTGCTGTGGAGAAAGATTTTTTGTGAAAAAAGCTTTTGTAGAGAAAATTTTTTGTGATAAAACCTTTATCTCTGAATAAAGCTTTTTGTTATATAATCTGTTGATGTAAAGCTTTTTTTGAGATAAAAGCTTTTGCTGTGAAGAATATTTTTTGTGATACAAGCTTTTCTGTGGGGAAGGCTTTTGTTGTGAAGAAAACTTCTGCTTTTAAGAAAGATTTTTTGTCATAAAAGCTTTCACTGTGAACAATCTGTTTTAATCAGAAAGATGTTTGATGAAAAGAGACTTTTGGTCGATATAACTCGACAGACTTTGAACCGATTTAAGTGCTGGTTTGTTTATTCAATTCCATTTATGAATCTAA